>NC_066580.1:347613863-347915795 GCF_024323335.1 Lathyrus oleraceus
CTAAGAGTCTATTACCCAGGAAATGGTAATATTCTTCTTGGTTTGCATTTTATTACTTCTTGCCCAATACCCGGCAAAAACAACCCCCTTTTTCCCCAACGGATTCGTTTTCACGTCTCCCTAAGAAGTATATCCTTGATATGTTCATCCTAACCGATGACAAATATTTCATTCCCCTGCTTTGAGTTTATCCTTGATATGTTCATCTTAACCGGTGACAGATATTCTCTTTTTGGTATTCTACCTAGTAAAAAGGTAGTTGTAATCCCTATTTGTTTTCCAGAGAGTTAATCCTTGATATGTTCATCCTAACCGATGACGGATTTCCTTCTCTTTGCGGTCTTCTACCCAGTAGCCGGTAGTTGTAAATCCTTCTTTTGCTCCGCTTGCAGAGTTTATCCTTGATATGTTCACTTTAACCGATGACGGATATTCTCTTTGCGGTTTTCTATCCAGTAACTGATAGATGTAATCCCTAGTCTTCCCCTCGGAGTTTATCCTTGATATGTTCATCCTAACCGGTGACGGATATTCTCTTTGATAGTATTCTATCCAGCATTCGATAGATATAATTCCTACCGTTTTTTGTTCAGGCAGTTTATCCTTGATATGTTCATCCTAACCGATGACGGATATCCTCCTTAACATCGTCAGGCAAGTTTATCCTTGATATGTTCATCTTAGCCGATGATGGATTTTCTTTCCGCTGAGTCTATCCTTGATATGTTCACTTTAAACAGTGACGGATATTCTCTCCTTTTTGGTCTTCTGCCCAGTAATCGGTAGTTGTAAATCCTATTTTCAGCTTTTCCCCAGCAAGTCTATTCTTACCCAGTAGCCGGTAATGAATGCACCTCCTGTCGACCCTCAGTGAGTCATCCTTGATATGTTTACCCTAAACGGTAACAGATGTCCTCCCTGTCATATTTTACTATCTCCGAACCCAGTAACTTTTAGTGGATAATATATTTTTGCTCCTCCTGTGTTGAAGATTGAGTGCGTATTTCCTTAGTGAAATCGCTGGTCCTGCTTGGTTCGAGTATTTCAGTTTTATTCAGATTTATCTATTTCCCCCGCAGATGTTCCTTTTCTCCCCGGCTGAGTCTTTCCATTTTCATGGAATTCCTCGTGTCCCCCAACAGTTTTTAAGTCGTAGCCTGGCCTACGCACAACTCTTTATCCCCCAAAGTCTTTGCCTCCCCAGTGAGTTTTCCTAACGGAATGCATTACGCTCCTGCGGACTTTCAATCTCTCTGAATTCTTTTCCTTTATGGAAATATTCCCCCATAGAGAGTTTATTTTTAGCATTCGAATCATATGCATCATGAGGTCTCTTAGGGACCAAAATTTGTTTCTATATGTTGTTATTTAAGCCCATTCTACTGAGTCGATACGAAGATTTTAACCTTCACCTCCTCAGTAAGAATGTCCTTAAATAGGGGCAGTTGTAAGACCCTAATTTTGACCCTAAGATCCCTCATGTTATCTCATCATATGCATTGGCATTGGGTGTATCATACTTGTTACGTTATTATCTTTACCAAGTAAAATACCAAAAATATGTCTTTGCATTTGTCTAACTCTTTTATAGGTAGGGCACATGATCACCTTTGATTTATCAAGTTCACATTTAGGGTTTAAGACCCTCATTGCTAAGAGCTCAACCATGAAATTATCCATAATGGCTATAGGCATCATATATGAGTCCCTATGATCTTTACATGGTATTATGATCAAGAATCCTTCAAGAGTTTGGAATTGGTTTGCCTTGGAAACCCTAGTGCATTTGGGTATCTTGTGTAACTTCTTCACCAAGCTTCTTCAACAATTGATCAAATATTTCAAGTGGTATTTCAAATCTTATCATCTGATGCATGTATGATCTCCCATGAGTCCCAAAGGTCAAGAGAATTGCAAGTTAGCAAGTTGGTTGATGGTGGTTGACCAAAGGAATTAATCTGATCTAAACGTCCCCTAGACCCTATCTCCTACAATTTCTATCATATGAAAATTATTCCAAGAGAAATGTTACTCTAAATGACATTCCAAACAACTTTCATGTTGAGGTCTAGAGCTAGTTTTTCTTGGAAAGTCATTTTTTATGGTGAAAGATTATAGGTCATTTTGTCTAAACCCTAATTTGGAGGTCAACTTCCCAAGGCCATAACATGCTCAATTTTTATGATATGAAAGATTTACAGGTTTCACAATCAAATTCAAGGTGTCTACTTCAACTTTTATATTTGGAGGAAGATCTAATTCAACCTTTATGAGCATGTGATATGAGGATACATTATAGGTCATTTTGGACCAATGCCATTGAACAAGTGATTTTCCTCAACTTCAAAAATGCATAACTCATTCATATCAAATCAAAATGAGGTCAATATGGTAACCATTTTGAAGGATTTTGAAATATCTACAACTTTGATTAAGACACTTTTCTCATTTGAAGCTCACATAAAAAGTTAGCCATGGTGGAATAAGTGAACATATGGTTTGATACTTAGAAAAAAGTTTGATATGTTAAAATTTCCAAACTTCCACCTCAAAATTCATCATGATACAAGCTTCAAATGGAAAAGTGTTCAAAATAAGAGTTGTTCCTCTTGATCTAACCTTTCCAAATAGTCCAATTTCATCCATTTTGGAAAAGGTTTGAGTGGTCTGCGCATGGGTTGAACAGGGCATCATCATTTGGCAAAGATCAAACTTCAAACAACTGTACACATTTTCCTTGCATTCCAATTCACTTTCAGATTCATTCACACTTGATTATGGACCTAATTGGGTGACTTCATGGGCCTGTACACGCCCATGCAAGCATGCATCATCCATTTCCAAATTTGGAAGTTGAATTTGAAGGTGCAAATATCACAAGCTGCAGCTATAAATAGAGACCTCTAGCATCAGAATTAAGGATCCTTGTGCGCCAGCTTTGCTCCAATACCCCAAGCCCTCATATTTGAAAGGAGAAACCTGAGAATTTTCTTTGAAAATTGAGTTTGAATCTCACTGTTTGGAGATTCAAAACTCCAGGGATCCAAAGCCTTTGTTCCATTCTAATCTACTTCTGCAAGCTTCCTGAGTGAGATCAAGCAAGAATCAAAGCAAGAGCAATCGAATTATGCACAACATTGACGGTATTTTCCAGATTTTTTCTTCTCTTCGATTCTCTCTCAATTCTCATCAATTCTCTTGGATCCTCGGTTGTTTTAAGTCCTACCAATGTAGGCAAGAAGATTGAGTTGCTTTGAGGTCAAATCGAAGTAACTCAGATCATGTACCTCAAATTTCAACTCCATGTATCTCTCAATATACTTTGAGTTAGGATGAATTGAGGTCAAATTTGTGATCAGTGTAATTTTTACTTTGAAATCATGTCCTTTTTTATTTTTGTGATGGTGATGAGTGAACCAGTCCGGCCAGGGTCGCCTGAGAAAATGACTGGTGTTTTGCTCCGGTGATGAGCTGGAATGGTTCAGAGCCACAGATCATTTCATTTTGTTTTAATCAAGAGCGTTAGTTTTGAATACTATTTGTATGGTGCGCTGACTCAAGTGCATGGTGGAATGAGCGTTTGGATCTATTTGATCTGCCACCTCAATTAATGAGGGAGATCAAGTGGTCCACGTTTTTTCTAAATATTTGAATTTCATTTCATTTGTTTTATTTTTATTAATTCATATTAAATTTAATATTGATCCAAAAAATATGAGAGTTTCACCAAAAAAATTGAAATAAATTCCACTTTCATTTTCTGAATTAAAATTATTTTTTGGATCATTATTAATATTTTTCATGATTTAATTGATTTTGTGAATATTTTTAATTATTTAAAAATACTTTTAAGTTTCCAAAAATAATGAAATTTTTTCTCCAAGGTCCTTTGACCTTGTTTGACCTATGATAAGTCTCATGGCCATTTCTTTGGTGTTTTGATGAGGTTTTAGGAAATTGATCAACCATAATTTAATTTAATGCATGTTTTTATTGTTTTTAATTATTTAAATGCCAAATTAATTGTGTAGAGCCATTTTAATTGACTTGGTGAGTTTGACTTATGTTGTTGGGCCTTGGTCAAGGTTGATTTGACTTTGTTAGGTTAAGATCATTGGATTTAGAGGATTGATGGAATGTATATTCTATCTCCCAAAACGAATGAATGATCTTAATTTGGTAAAAATCCTCCTTTGACCAATTTGTGTTTAATCCATTCCCCCTCCCTCTTCATCTCATTCCCCTTCTTCATTCATTCATGTCATGGACCTATGACATCTCTATATCCTAAGGCTAGTTGATTGCAAAATCAACATGAGTATGGATGAGATTAGGTCCCCCATTTTGCATACTCTTTTTGTGTGTGGTATGTTTCATGAGCTTAGTTCATTATACTATGTCTCTAACATGCATTAACACCAAAATTCTATTGCCCAGCCTCAAATAGTTGTGACTTCTAAATAAGTCCAATTATGATTGCTTAACATAGCGCTAAATTTGTGACACAAAAGGCATAGCATTCTAGTTAGTGAGATTGTAAGTCTCCCCTCTTTCATGGTATTGTGTGGAAACTTGGCCTTTTTTCCTTCCTTTGGAAGATGTCTCGGTTCAAGGATCCATGTCTATGATAAGTGGGTTGAGTGTTCTCCAAAGAATGACTTAAACAAAACAAAGCAAAAGTAATACTAACTTCTAATCAACTAACAACTAACATTTAATTTCATGCCATTTACTTTTATGCACTTTAATTTTAAGTCTTATGTCATTTGTCATTATTCATACCATTCAATTTGTTTACTTTTAATGCCATTTCACTTTGCTCATTTGAGCCATATCTTGTGAATATATTGTGTTTTTATATACTTGTTTTTGTTTGTGGTCTTTTGACCTTAATGTACATAATAACAATAAAATACCCTAAAAGAGATTTTGTGTGGATTGTTGGTTTGCTCTGAGACATTGGACTTAGAATTAGGCAATACTCCCTATGCAAAAGGACTTGGCCAATGCCAACTTTCATGAAACCAAGTGTTTGTGAAGTGAACTTTCATCTGATATAAGTATTGAAGATCCATTTGAGTTCATCTGCAGCATATTGAAGTTGTTATCTTGAACCTGTGTCTAATGCATATCTTTGAAGTCGTCTGATACATGGGAAATTGTGAAGAAGATCATGGAGTTGCTAAGCTTGGATGTGGCTATCTTTATTTGATGTCTTGCTCTTCATCTTGCTATTTGTGTATTGATTTTGCTTGATTCTAAAGTCCAAGGGAAATTTGGGTTTCTATATGACATTCTTGTCTATTGGATTACAGCTCATTGGTCAGATCTTTTCAACTCTCAACTTTTAAATTGTGCTTAGGATTAGTCTCTTCATCTATTCCCCACTTCTTTAATTTCAAAATATCTCCCTCCCTTTTTTTTTAAAAAAATCTTCTTTGCTTGTGTTTGTTTTCCAAACTTTGACCATATTGCAAAATTAGAAACTTGGGCCTTATGCCATTGCATTTTCAAACTTCTTTTTCTTAAACAAACTGGTAAATAAACTTAACTATACTTGACTTAAAAAATTTCAAAAGCAAAAAGAATTGACACTCATTCAAACTATTTTAGGCCTTTTTTTTATTAAACTTAAAATTTTGTTAAAAGCGATGCACTCATTTTGAAATTGATACCACGAACTACGAGGTTTTGATCCCTCATTTTTATGTTGGTACGTAGGCACAAGTCCGAAGGTCTTGTCAAACACAAAAAATATAATTATTGAATTCTTTTCTCATCCCCCCATTCTATTTATTGCAAACATCATTTGTACAAAAATACATATGGACAGAAGAAAGGGCTCCCTAGGAGTACCTATGACACTTTGGGTGCTAACACTTTCCCTCTGTGTACCCAACCCCCTTACCTGTAATCTCTGGAATTTTATTAGTTTTTATTTGAAAACTTTTTATCTTTTGGGTTTTGTTTGTACTTTTCCCTTTTCCCTTGGAAATAATATAAGCGCGGTGGCGACTCTGATTTTATTGACGTCTAGCTTATCCATAGCTTGATGGTTATGAATTTACCGCTACACCAGTATCTTTAAGCTCCAGGCTTTGGAACATATGCTTTCTTCCCGTCATGTGTCGCAAGCATCCAGAGTCCAGGTACCATGATTGGTGTCTTAACTCTGCTGCATAGGATATCTGCAACATAATCTATTTTATCCTTTGGTACCTAGAATCTTTTGGGTCCTTTGTGATTAGTTCTCCTAGAGTTTCTTGAAACTTTGGGTTTTCTAGCATTAGTAAAATTTTGTTTTTGTGCATGTGTGTAGTGATAAGAAAATGAGGATTTAGGTTTATCATCTGCAGAAGATATGTGTTTGTCTTCATTTGAATCATATCATATTCCTCTTTTCTTATTTTGACTGACTCCATAAATCATAGAGGCCATTTTGCTTCTTTCTATCCCATTTTTTAGAAACTTTTGAAAAGCCTTTTCATATTCATATATAATTGTGTTAGAAGTTTATGGGGCTTGAGATAAAGCTTCTTCAAGTTTTATACATTGTTTTTTGTAGATTCCTTTTCTCTTTCCAAAATCAGAATGTCATCTTTTAATTTAGAAACTTTTATCTCAAGCTTATCACATTCTTCAATGGTTCCTTCAAGAACCCTTTTTAAAGCTTTAAATTTTTGTCGAAGTTTCTGATATGAGTTTAGAGATTCAGATAGGCAAGATTCAAGGTCAGAGTGAGAAAGATCAGAAAATACCTCTTCAGGATCAGATTCTCTCTCTGGTGAGTTTCCAGATGTGATAGCCATGAATGCAACATTTTCCTGTTCTTCTTCAGAGTCTGATTCTGAGGCATCAGATTCAGTGTCATCCCAGGTGGCCATGAGTCCCTTCTTAGTTTTGAAGGAATTTTTCTTGAATCCTTCTCTTCTGGAGCTTTCTTTCTTAAGCTTTGGGCATTTGTTTCTATAGTGACCTGGTCCATTACATTCATAGCATGTTACCTCTTTGTTTGATTTTCCTCTAGAAGTTGATTCTGAGCGATCTCCCTTGGGTCTTGGTCTTCTGAAGTTGTTGTTACTTTTTCTCCAGAGTTGTTTTACTCTTCTGGTTAGAAGGGATAACTCTTCTTCATCATCATAATCATCCTTTTCAGAGTCCTCATTATCTTCTTCAGCTTTGAGGGCTTTTTTCCTTTCCGGTTTACGTCTCTTAGATCTGGACTTCAGAGCTACAAATTTTCTTTTCTTTTGAGGCTCATCTTCCTCAAGTTCCATTTCGTGACTCCTGAGGGAGCTGGCGAGTTCTTCCAAGCTTATATTGTTCAGATCCTTTGATAGTTTCAATGCAGTGACCATAGGTCTCCACTTCTTTGGCAAGCTTCTGACAATCTTTTTTACATGATCTACAGTTGTGTAGCCTTTGTCCAGAACCTTGAGTCCTGTAATTAAAGTTTGAAATCTAGAAAACATTACCTCAATAGCTTCATCGTCCTCCATCTTAAAAGCTTCATATTTCTAGATTAGAGCCAAAGCCTTTGTTTCTTTAACTTGTGAGTTGCCTTCGTGGTTCTTCTTTAGGGAGTCAAGTATTTCTTTGGCAGTATCCCTGTTGGTGATCTTTTCATATTCATTGTAGGAAATGGCATTCAACAATATTGTTCTGGATTTGTGGTGATTTTTAAAGTCACGTTTCTGGTCATCAGTCATCTTGTTTCTGGAAATAGCAATACCGACATCAGATACAGGAGGTACATAGCCAATAGTAACTATGTCCCATAGGTCAGTGTCATAACCCAGAAAGAAACTTTCGATTCTATCTTTCCAATAATCAAACTTTCTCCATCAAAAACTGGAGGTTTGGCATTGTAATTGCCTCTTTCATTGGTGTTGGCCATAATGTTTTTCTCACGTTGGATCTCTCTACACTGTTAAGTGTTTGATTAGGAAATCAATAACAGAGTCGTAGCTCTGATACCAATTAAAGGTATATAAAAACAAGAAATGGGGGGTTTGAATTGTTTTTACAGATAATGAATACTTTTGCAAATAAAACACACGCGAAAAGTAAGGCTAACATTACAAAAGTTTATCCTGGTTCGCTTGAAATTCAAAGTTACTCCAGTCCACCCGACCAAGGTGATTTCGCCTTTAACAAGGACTTAATCCACTAATCTTGAAAGATTATAATAAAGAGCGTCTAAGAAGATAAAGATCTCTTAGCCCTCTCAAGTTTACAGACTTCATAAGTCACTTGAGGAATATTGAGCAAGTAATAAAAATACAATAACGTGCTTAGTGCTTCTAGATAAGCAGTATGCACATAATATAAGAATAGAGATATTTCACACTTAGAGCAATAACTCGTGTGAAGAATAATGAACAAGAATAAAAGAGATTTGATATTAGTTTGCAGTATTCTTGTGTGCTTCGTTGTTTTGTTATGAAGATGATCCATCCTTTATATAGAGATTTGATGAAGAGATCGTTGGATGAGGAAATCTTGGCAACGATGGACTTTTAATGTCATTAATCTCTTTGTCCTTTCCATGAAAATTTGGGGCGCGTTAAATTTCTTCCAAATATAGATTCTTGCCAAAAGTAGAAGACTTCACAGCTAAGTCTTAGTGAACGTTCTGAGTCAGAGTGTGCAGAGCTCAGATGTTTCTGTTCAGCGTGTGTATCTTCATATATTTGTTGAAAGTTGATTGACTTCAAAGGTTCTTGATGTCTTTCTGATAGTGATTTCTTCAGAGTGAAAAATCATCAGATCCTCGAGTGCACTGTTCAGATTCAGAGTGTCTGATACCTCTTTCTTCGTAGAGCTTTGTGCGTTTTCTTTTGTTCAGATTCAGAGCCTCTCTTTGAATAACTTCCAAGTGGTCATTCTGGACTTACGTGTATATCATATATATGTCTATCTGACCCTTTTTTTATTAGAGTCCTGCACACTTAGATAAATTATGTTAGGGTGCCATTTTGTTTCATCCTTTGTTATCATCAAAACCTTAGAGATGAATTGTAGACAAAGAATCTTGTTCTTACAACCATTGCTTGAAGAAGGGCCAGAACCTGGGTCCTGTTGGGGCATGGTATTTGATGGAGCTCATTATCCATTTACGGCTAGATTTACTTTCAAATGAACAAACAATATGGCTTAGTATGAAGCTTGCATTATGGGGCTTGAAGAGGCCATTGATCTTAGAAAAAAGGTGAATGGGAGACGAATCAACCCAGTTTGATACCATATAAACACTATTGAGGAGGATATCAACTTACTTTATAAAGGTTGAGTTTCATCATATCCCTCGAGATGAAAATCAGATGGCAGATGCTCTTGCAATGTTGGCTTCAATGATTGTGGTGTAATTTTAGAATGAAGTTTCCAATTTGACTATGATGCGTCTTGATAGGCCAGCTCATGTGTTTACTGTTGAAGAAGTCAAAGATGAAAAGCCTTGGTATTTTAATATCAAATGTTTCCTCCAAAGTAAGAATTACCCTTCTGGGCATCTTTAAAAGATAAGAAGACTTTGAGAAGATTAGCTGGTAACTTCTACCTGAATGGTGATGTGCTTCATAAGAGAAACTTCGATATGGTTTTGCCCAGATGCGTGGATAGACATGAAGAATATGTTGATGACGGAAGTCCATGAAGTTTCCTTTGGTACTCATTCTAATGGGCATGTTATGGCTAAGAAGATGTTGAGAGCAGGTTACTATTGGCTCACAATGGAATATGACTGTTGCAAGTTTGTGAAGAAATGCCACAAATGTCAAATTTATGCAGATAAAATTCATGTTCCTCCGACACTATTGAATATCATTTCCTCTCCATGGCCCTTCTCCATGTGGGGAATTGATATGATTGGCATGATTGAACCCGAAGCTTCAAACGGACATCGTTTTATTCTGGTGGTTATTGATTACTTCACAAAGTTGGTTGAAGAGGCATCGTACGCAAATGTGACCAAGCAAGTTGTTGTAAGGTTTATCAAGAATCATATTATATGTCGTTATGGTGTGCCAAGTAAAATCATTACTGATAATGGATCTAACTTGAACAATAATATGGTGGAAACTCTTTGCAAAGACTTCAAGATTGCACATCATAATTCTTCTCCCTACATACCTAAGATGAATGGGGTTGTTGAAGCTGCAAGTAAGAACATCAATAAGATCATTCAGAAGATGGTGGTGACCTACAAAGACTGGCATGAAATGCTCCCATTTGCTTTGCATGGGTACCGTACATCCATCCGCACTTCAACAGGGGCACCCCTTTTTTCTCTCGTTTATGGCATGAAAGTCGTGCTCCCCGTGGAGGTTGAGATCCCATCATTGCATGTGTTGATGGAAGCCAAGTTGATAGAAGTTGAATGGTGTCAGACTAGATATAATCAGTTGAATTTGATTGAAGATAAAATATTGATGGCCATGTGTCATGGTCAGTTATATCAGCAAAGAATGAAGAAAGCTTTTGATAAGAAGGTCAGGCCTCGTGTGTTTAGAGAAGATGACCTCGTGCTCAAGAAGATTCTATCTTTCAAACCCGATGCTAGGGGAAAATGGACTCCTAATTATGAAAGCCCATATATTGTGAAGAGAGCCTTTTCAGGTGGTTCTTTGATTCTTGCAACTATGGATGGTGAAGAGTTCACTCGTCCTGTGAACGCCGATGCAATCAAGAAATACTTCTCCTAAAAATAAAATAAAAAAAGAACAGCTCGCTAAGTTGAAACCCCGAAAAGGCGGCTTAGGCAAAAATAAGCGTCTCAGTAGATTGAAAACTCGAAAGGGCGATCCAGGAAAAAATTAGAGACATAAAACAGAAAATTTATCCCGGTAGATTGAGTACCCCACCTTGGGGCAATCTAGGCAAAAATTAGGGATTATGACAAGTAACTGCATTCAGTTGGTCCTGATCACGGAAGTAGTTTTGAGCAAGTCATTTGGGTCTGATTCATCATTCTCAACCGAAGACAAGCACAGTGAATTTTGAAGTGGGTTGCGAGAGTAGTGATCATTGTATTCAATGTAGCCCTTTTCCATGTGAATTACCATTTTCAAACATTGTAAAGATCTATGGAGTCTCGTCATTTACGGACTACCATTCCATTAAATAAAGTTGAGCTTTTATCCAATTGTTTCTATTCTTATTTACTTCTGCTAAATAAAATTGAATTTTTATGATGATAATTTTGAAATAAATTAATGAATACAAATTATTTTTCTTAAAATAATAAAAACAATCACTTTAAGAATAATCGATTTCAGCAAGGAATATCAACAGCAATCTGAGAACAGGTAAGTCTTGAAGTATAAAGCATTGTTGGTCTTCCCCAAGCAGTTGGTTTGACAACTTTTATCCTCCCCAATTGTTCATCATTTATCCCCGGCTTCGTTGATGATTTTCTCCCTGAATATTTCATCATCCCTGGTAAAGCCAGTGGGTCTCATCTCCAGTTGAGCTGATGATTGATCCCTTATTCAAATCCATATTCCCCAGTTGTGGTGCTCCTGTTGATATCCTCCAATTCGTGGTTGGACTCTGGAGATCCGGAACCTTTATTTGGTTTCCATTAGCATAATTGTGTTGCATTTCTTTGGTAGTTTTTCCTTTGTGTGAATCAAATCTGGTTATCTTTTCCTTGGAATTGGTTTATTTTGCAATTTCCAAGAATTTGATGATTATTAAGGAATGTGATGATCTTGGTCATAGCATCCCCAACAATTTGCTTAGATCCCCATGCAGAGTTTTACCTCTTGTGTCCCCCGGCGGAGTTCATCTTCTGACATGAAGATCCTTTGTTCCTGGCAGTATTGGATTCTGAGCAGTACTTGTTTTTGTCCCCTGCAGGGTTGTCTCCCATTTGATATGGTGTTGACCTAAAATTACCCGCAGTGTTGACAATTTTGATCCTCAGCAGATCTTTTCTCTATCCTCGGCATGTTTGGTTGTTTATCCTTCAGCAGTGCTCTCTCTCCGTAGAGTTTGTCGTGATTGATTGAAAGTAGGTTCTGCATGAACGTATCAGCCAGAGTTGATTTATTCAGAGTTGGATGATTTATTTTCATCCCTAGTATTTTCTCTAGTTGGTATGTCCATCTTGTTGAGATTAGCCGAGTGTTGTAGCAGTGATTCAAATCTTTGTTATTTGTATCCTTTGTGTTGTGTTGTGAACATAATCATGATCATACTCATGCATTATACATGCATAAAACACATAATCAGATATTTCATTATAAATTTTATTGCATTTGATTTCTTTATTCTAATCCCCTGCTTCGGTGATATCATTTACCTATGCAGATTTGGTGCATTTGTCCTCCTTCTATTGTAGAGTGTCAGCCCCTTAAGCAGAAAGAGTTTAACCTTTCTCATTCCTCATTGAGTTATTTCCTCGTGGATGATTATTTCAATTTCCTCCCTAGTTAATTATCTGGATGGAACCACTCCTATTGAGTCATATCCTCATTGGGTTGAGTCTTTGTTTGACCGTTTCTTTCTAGCTATTACCTAGATAGATATTTTGGGTCCCTTGAGAGCCTATTACTCAGTAACTGGTAATAGTCTTCTCGATTCTTGAGTACTTTAGTTTTGCCCAATACCTGGTAAAATGTAATATACTTCCTTTGCATTCCCTAGCAGATTCATTTTCACGTTTTCCCAAGTAGTTTATCATTGATATGTTCACTTTAACCGGTGACGGGTATTCTTCCTTTTGTGGTTTTCTACTCAGTAAAAAAGTAATTGTAATCCATATTCTTGTTCCCCATAAAGTTTATCCTTGATATGTTCACTTTAACCGATGACATATTTTCTCTCCCTCTTTGGTATTCTACCCAGTAACTGGTAGTTGTAATTCCTATTTTATCTTTCCCCTTTGAGTCTATCCTTGATATGTTCATTTTAACCGGTGACGAATATTCTCTCTTTGGTATTATATCCAGTAACTGATAGATATAATTCCTATTTCTCCCCGACAGTTTATCCTTGATGTGTTCATCCTGACTGATGATGAATATTCTTCCTTTGAGTTTATCCTTGATATGTTCATTTTAACCGGTGACGGATACTCTCTCGTTGATCTTCTGCCCAGTAACTGGTAGTTGTAAATCTTATTTTATTTCTCTCCCCGGTAGGTTATTCTTGCCCAGTAGCATGTAACGAATATACCTCTTTCTCCTCAGTGGATCATCCTTGATATGTTTACCCTAACCAGTAACGGATGTCCCTCTGATAGAGTGTATTATCTTCTTACCCAGTAACCGGTAATAAATTATATGCCTCTGTTACTCCTGTGTTGAAGTTCATTCTTCCCAAGTTGAGTTTGAGTGCGTATTTCCTTAGTGAAATCACCAACCCTCTATTTGGTTTGAATACTTCAATTTTGTTTTGGTCTATTCCTATCCCCAGCAGATTTCCCTTATCCCCAGACTGGGTCCTTCCACTGATTTATTTTCATGGAAATTTCCATCGTGTCTCCAGCAGTTTTTAATACGTAACCTGGCATACGCACAACTTTTATCCCCAGAGTCTCTGTCTCCCCAGTGAATTTTCCTTATGGATTACATTATGCTCCTGAGGATTTTCAGTTTCTCCAGATTCTTTTCCTTTGTGGCAATATATTCCCCACAAAGATTATTTTACCATTCATATCATAAGCATCATGAGGTCTCTTAGGGACCAAAATTTGTTTCTATGTTTTGTTATTAAAGTCCATTCTACTAAGTTGATACGAAGATTTTAACCTTCATATCCTCATTTAGAATGTCCTTAAATAGGGGCAGTTGTAAGACCTCAATTTTGACCCTAAGATCCCTCATGCTATCTCATCACATGCATTGGCTTTGGGATCACACCTTGGCATCCTCCTTACCCCTCATTCATTGGGTTTGCATTGGGAGAGATTGTAGGAGAATTGCCATCCAAGGCGCAGCGGAATTTAAAAATTTCTCCATTTAGTGATCCTTACGAATGGGCATGATCAGTGATAGAACCGTTACCTCTTGTGGCGATTCAAACCTTTGGTGCAGATCTCTGATAATGATCAAAACCTTTGATACAAATCCACGGGGCGATCACGAACGTTGAACGATGACAACGTCTCTACTCAGTCCACACGAACGGATTCCTTCAATCGCAGTGCTAGCTGTTATGAATGAAGGCTTTGAGTGAGAGAAAGAGGGAAACAAAATTCCAAGTCTCTACTTGAATTTCTGTCTGAGTGGATTGGAGTGACAATGCTTCTACCCAAGGGGTTCTATTTATAGAACCACTTGTGTGGACTTCAAGCTAAAAAGCCCACTTAAGTGTATTTTGGCCCATATCTTATAATATGCCCAAAATCACTTAAGTATTTGGTACCCTACCATATTTTGTCTCCCACTTAAGTGCACCATACCTTACGGTGTTCCTTAGTTATTCTATCTCTCATCAATCCGTCCTTTGTGTGTGACCCTATAGGTTTTCGCGGCGTTGGCAATTATATTAAATTACGCATTTAACATAATAAACAGTGAGCGGTATCTAGCAACACATCACTGCTACCCAAGTCACGAAAATGTCATGTGATCTGACAAAACCTCCTGTGATAATAATTATGTGTATAATTACCCCTTTGCCCTTATGTCTATATTGAACACAAGGTATAGACCGTGTCACCCTTGTCCAGTTCAATATTGGGCCCATAGACATTTATCCTGTTACGCAGGATTGGAAAATTCCATCTAGGACACTCATGTCCCTCAGCATGCTTCGTGGAGTACCCATCAACTGTCTTTATGGTTATCCAGTTACGGACAATGTTGGATCAGCAATAAAGCACTCGACTCTACATCTAGGATCCATAGTGGTTTCAGGTCGAAGAGTGGTATACACTATTATCACCATGAGAATAACTTATGACACTTTGCATAACTTTCTATATAGTATTCTCATAGCGGGTCAATCCGGTATAAATATTACTCCTAATATTCATACCTATGTTTAAGACTTGATAACTCTTTATCCATGATCCATGAGATGTGATCATCAGTCTACAAACATAATAGTCTTAATGCTTTAATGTTATCCCACTTCACATTAAAGCTCGACTACGGATACTTTAAGAATAGTGTCCTTATGTTTAATGTGTTCTCATGATTAAGTCACACTTAATACATTAAACGGACTATCTATTCCAGGGACTTTATTAATCAACCATAATAAAGAAAATGCCTTTTTATTATTAATAAATAATTCGATACAAGTACCAAAAGTATTGGCCTCTAGGGCTTACACCAACAATCTCCCACTAGCACTAGAGCCAATCAGGCATACCCCGTATGCCCATTGATCTAGTATGGCCATCATGCTTCTGCTGCGCAAGAGGCTTTGTCAGTGGGTTAGCAACATTGTCAAGTGTAGGTACTTTACCTATTTTCACACAACGCCTAAGTATGTCTTTGGATCGTTGGTGAGATCTAGGCTCCTTAGCTTGTGCGATAACACCATTGTTATCATAATAGAGACCAATGGGATCCACAATGCTAGGGACTATGCCAAGTTTATTGATCCAAACAGCTTCCTTTGCTGCACTTAAGGCAGCAATATGCTCGGCCTCGGTTGTAGAATCAACAACTGCATCTTGCGTTAAACTTTTCAAGCTCACAGTGCCACCATTTAAGCAAAACACATAACCAGATTGGAATCATTCATATTAAAGCGTCTCAGCACTTTGTCTATGTATGTACTCTGACTTAGGCCAAGCAGTTTTGTGATCTATCTCTATAGATTCTGATTCCTATTATATAGGCTGCTTCACCTAGGTCCTTCATAGAAAAGCATTTCCCCAACCAAGACTTTACTTGTTGCAGGGTAGGGATATCGATTCCAACGAGTAATATGTCATCTACATATAATACCAGGATCACGATCATGCTCCCACTAACCTTCTTGTAGACACAAGTCTCATCTTCGTTCTTGATGAATCCATACAGTTTTACTGTTTCATCAAAACGAAGATTCCATGAGTAGGTCACAGGCTCATCTTGATCCATGAGTAATACATCACCTCGATCAGATATCCATATATCTCAGGTAGGTGACGTATCCTGCCTGACCTACGCTGGTCTTGTTCTATTTGAGCAGGTTTCTCTTACACAACTACTTGTGTTTCCTTCTCTAATTCCTCCATAGGTGTGTCAATACTTTGTGATTCTTGAATTTCTTCAAGTTCTACTTTCCTCCCACTGATTCCTTTGGAAATAAAATCCCTTTCTAGGAAAACTCAAGTTCGAGCGACAAACACTTTGCCCTCAGAAGGATTGTAGAAATAATATCCTCTTGTTTCTTTAGGATACCCCACAAATAAGCATTTGTCAGATTTGGGCTCAAGCTTAGTTGAAATTTGTCGTTTCACATAAACTTCGCAGCCCCAAATCTTCATGTAAGACATATGTGGTCTCTTACCACTCCATATCTCATATGGTGTCTTTTCACCCTTTTGGATGGAACACGGTTAAGTGTGTAAGCTGATGTCAATGGTGTATGTCCTCAAAAGGAGTTTGGAAGATTGGTGTGACTCATCATGGATCGGACCATGTCCAACAGGGTTCGATTTCTTCTCTCAGATACACCCTTCCATTGGGATGTGCCAGGAGGAGTAAGTTGGGATAGGATCCCACACTCTTTCAGATGGTCATCAAACTCTAGGATTAAATACTCACCACTTCGATCTGATCGAAGAGTTTTAATATTCTTACCTAGTTGGTTTTAACTCGTTAGGTTTCACCCTTTTGTATTAATGTTATTAATAGGCATTTCAAGATCAAGGACATATAGTCCATTGTTCATTTGTGCAGTAGCATAGAATATATCATTCAAATAAATTGAGCAACAATTGTTCTTTATTATAAATGAAAAACCAAACTTGTCCAAACAAGCAATGGAAATAATATTCCTGCTAATTGCAGGTACATAATAACAGTTCTCTAACTGAATTATTAAACCACTAGGTAAAGTCAATACAAAAGTTCCTACGGCTAAAGCAGCAACCTTTGCTCCACAGCTAACTCGTAGGTCGACTTCACCTTTTGCCAAAGCTCTACTCCTTTTTAGTTCCTGCACATTTGTACAAATGTGAGAAATGCATCCAGTATCTAATACCCATGATGCAGAAGTAGATAAATTAATAACAAAAATACCTGAAGTTGAAGTCTCTACTCCATTCTTCTTATCTTCTAGGTACTTTGGGCAGTTCCTCTTCCAGTGTCCGGTCTTACCGCAATGGAAGCAGGTGCCTTCTTTTGCTATGCCTCCACTAGGCTTCAAAGCAGCAGTGGGTCTGGGATTGGCAACTTCCTTGCCCTTCCCCTTATCACTCTGCTTAGTGGGCCTTTTGTTCTGTCTCTTTCCATTTCCGATCATCAGAATGGACTTCCCTTTTGACTTCAGATTCTGCTCGGCAGTTCTTAACATGGCGAGCAGTTCAGGAAGAGATTTGTCCATATCAATCATATTGAAATTTAGGACAAATTGACTGAAACTATCTGGCAACGATTGCAAGATCAAATCAGTTGCAAGTTCCTTTTCAAGGGGAAAACCCAATCTCTCAAGGTTTTCCACATACCCGATCATCTTGAGTACATGGGGACCTACAGGGGCTCCCTCAGCTAACTTTCTTTGAAAAAGGGCTTTTGAAACTTCAAACCTCTCATGCCTTGCTTGCTCTTGATAGAGCAACTTCATGTGTTCGATCATATCGAATGCTGACATGTTCTCATGTTGCTTTTGCAATTCTGAGTTCATGGTAGCTAGCATGAGACAAGCAGTTTCATTGGCATCATCGACATGCTTCTTATAAGCATCTCTTTCTGCCTTAGGTGCAGAACTAGGAGGTTCCTCTTCAGGAACAGGTGTCTCCAAGACATACAGCTTTTTATCATGTTTGAGGACAATCCTCAGGTTTCGGTGCCAATCCAGGAAATTTGTCCCAGACAATTTTTCCTTATCAAGGATTGATCGCAGGATGTTGTTAGAGGTGTTTGCTGTCATGGTAATATACATAAGGGTTAATGAAAATATAAGTATCATTGACATATTCAATTAGGCCTTTAATTAAATATGCTCCCACTATTTTACTCAAAACAAATGACCCTCATCATCTGATTCGGAAAATCCCGTTGGAAGATTTTCTAGTGGGTCGAGATCCATATTTCACTTCGTTCTAAGTCCGCGTAGGCGGATTACACAAAACTAGGTTATTTAGGTAGGAACTCCTTCCAATTGTATCTCATACAACTCTCGAAAATTTCAGTTGGGTGAATAACTCCTTATTCCAATCCATCATATGGATCATTCCCAACTCTTGCTTCTAAACATATATATAATCTTATTATAATTTGTTTAGTTAAGTTTGACCCATTGTTTTAACAGTTGGATATTACAATTATCCCATCGCACCTTACTAATATATAGATCATGCACCTCGCGTAGGCGATACCTACATTATCCATTACTAGTCTTGATGAGTGTTAAAACTTGGAAAGCATAAACTTAATATTTGATTTGAGGGAATTGCAATTTTTCTGATCTCACGGGCTTGTTTATCATATAAACCGTCTCTCACATGCATCAACATACATTCACATGCATCAACATACATACATAATGAAACAGTTATGGCCCCTAGCGCAATTGTTCTCCCAAGCCAATGAGAGAACCTAAGCTAACCTACAATGATCTAAGCTTCTCCAAGCAAGATCTTCAAGGTTGTCCTCCTTTGGCACTGACTTCTTTGCTTTCTTCATATCATTACATTACATGAAAGAAACTTGTTTTACATACGAGGGAGTGAGATGAGAAAAGAAGTTACATTTGGGAGATTAAGAGAGAGGCACGACACGCAGGTCGTATTTTAAAAATCCAAAACAAAACAAAGGAAAACTAAGGCCATAACCGATCACCACAAGACAATAATAAACACTTTATTATTATTATTAATTCCTTTAATTAATTAAAATCAAATTAAATTTCGACGACCGATCACACTACGCAGAGTTAGCCGGGGTCGAAGGGGCAGTGCCCCTGCTCGAAAATTTTAATGAACAATTCTTTTAAAATTGACGTCGTTTTTCGTACCAACACTTGATACTTCAAAGCACTTTTTATAGCCGAACGGGTGAATTTTTCCTTGCGTTAACCGGTTAACCATATGCATTAACCGGTTAACACTGTTTGAAAACTTTTAGAAAATTCTTTTCTGCCTTGCGTTAACCGATTAACCATATGCGTTAACCGGTTAACACTGTTTGAAAATGTCTTGGAAAACTGTTTTTCGCCTTGCGTTAACCGGTTAACCAAATGCGTTAACCGGTTAACACTGTTTGAAAATCTCAAAAAGTTTATTTCGCATTGCGTTAACCGGTTAACCATATGCGTTAACCGGTTAACATTGTTCCAAAAATGTTTAGAAGGCTGTATTTAGTTTCTCGTTAACCGGTTAACACTATTAGAAAAAGTGTTTAGAAAGCACAACTCTTGTGCAGTCAAACCCCAATCGCATAACTCTCTGACAACACAACCCTTGTGCCGTCACTAACCCTGATGCACCAATTTCAGACCGTCAAACAAATCTCGATTGTTAATTCAGTATGATTGATCAACACGTCATTGCTTCACCATACTAATGTCGGATCAAGAAGCAAACGACCATTGATCGCTCAAAGGAAAACAATCATTGAGGGTTTGAATGAATGAAACGAGAACACTATATCATATATAATGTATTTTGCATCAGGATTACATATATCACATATATGTAACTTGATCGATCTCAATTTAACCTTTGATTCATTCTGTCTTTAATCATATTATTACAGAACAAAAACAAATATCAGATTCATGGTTTCGTAAGTGGCTCTGATACCACTGTAGGAGAATTGCCATCCAAGGCGCAGCGGAATTTAAAAATTTCTCCATTTAGTGATCCTTACGAATGGGCATGATCGGTGATAGAATCGTTACCTCTTGTGGCGATTCAAACCTTTGGTGCAGATCTCTGATAATGATCAAAACCTTTGATATAAATCCACGGGGCGATCACAAACGTTGAACGATGACAACGTCTCTACTCAGTCCACACGAACGGATTCCTTCAATCGCAGTGCTAGCTGTTATGAATGAAGGCTTTGAGTGAGAGAAAGAGGGAAACAAAATTCCAAGTCTCTACTTGAATTTCTGTCTGAGTGGATTGGAGTGACAATGCTTCTACCCAAGGGGTTCTATTTATAGAACCACTTGTGTGGACTTCAAGCTAAAAAGCCCACTTAAGTGTATTTTGGCCCATATCTTATAATATGCCCAAAATCACTTAAGTATTTGGTACCCTACCATATTTCGTCTCCCACTTAAGTGCACCGTACCTTACGGTGTTCCTTAGTTATTCTATCTCTCATCAATCCGTCCTTTGTGTGTGACCCTATAGGTTTTCGCGGCGTTGGCAATTATATTAAATCACGCATTTAACATAATAAACAGTGAGCGGTATCTAGCAACACATCACTGCTACCCAAGTCACGAAAATGTCATGTGATCTGACAAAACCTCCTGTGATAATAATTATGTGTATAATTACCCCTTTGCCCTTATGTCTATATTGAACACAAGGTATAGACCATGTCACCCTTGTCCAGTTCAATATTGGGCCCATAGACATTTATCCTGTTACGCAGGATTGGCAAATTCCATCTAGGACACTCATGTCCCTCAGCATGCTTCGTGGAGTACCCATCAACTGTCTTTATGGTTATCCAGTTACGGACAACGTTGGATCAGCAATAAAGCACTCGACTCTACATCTAGGATCCATAGTGGTTTCAGGTCGAAGAGTGGTATACACTATTATCACCATGAGAATAACTTATGACACTTTGCATAACTTTCTATATAGTATTCTCATAGCGGGTCAATCCGGTATAAATATTACTCCTAATATTCATACCTATGTTTAAGACTTGATAACTCTTTATCCATGATCCATGAGATGTGATCATCAGTCTACAAACATAATAGTCTTAATGCTTTAATGTTATCCCACTTCACATTAAAGCTCGACTACGGATACTTTAAGAATAGTGTCCTTATGTTTAATGTGTTCTCATGATTAAGTCACACTTAATACATTAAACGGACTATCTATTCCAGGGACTTTATTAACCAACCATAATAAAGAAAATGCCTTTTTATTATTAATAAATAATTCGATACAAGTACCAAAAGTATTGGCCTCTATGGCTTACACCAACAGAGATCACCAAGCACATTTTATTGTATCATACTTTGTTTTTCATTAATTACTAACTAAAATATAAAAAATATGTTTGTGTTTAGCTTTATTTCTTTTGTAGGGAGTGTGTGCATCCACCAATGCCTCATCAAGCTCACATTTAGGGTTTGAGACCCTCAATGCAAGGAGATCAATCAAGATATAGTTCACATTGGCTCTAGACATCATATGTGGGTTCCCATGATTTTCATTTATCATTTTGATCAAGAAATCATCAACAGTTTGAAGCTTGTTTGCCTTGGAAGCCCTAATTCATCTGGGTATCTTGTGTAACTTCCTCAACAAGTTTCTTTAACATTTGATCAAATATTTCAAGGGATAATTCATCACATATTATCTTATGTATATATGACCCTCCATGAGTCGAAGAGATCAAGATAACTTCAAGTTTGCAAGATGGTTCAAGGTTGTTGACCAGAGAAAGTCAACTGGTCAAAACTGGGGTTCACTAGACCCTATCTCCTACAATATTTGTCATATGAAAATTACTCCAAGATCTAATTTACTCCTTATGACATTCCAACAACTTTCATGTTGAGGTCAAGAGCTAGTTTTGCTTGGAAAGTCAATTTTTATGGTGAACGATTATAGGTCATTTTATCTGAACCCTAGTTAGAAAGTCAACTTCCAAGGACCATAACTTGCTCAATTTTTATTATATGAAATCCATCCAAGTTCCATGATTAATTTTAAGATGTCTTCTCCAACTTTTACTCTTTGATAAACTTCAAATTCAACTTGCAAGGGCATGTTCCAAGAGGAAACATTATAGGTTATTTTGGGCCATTACCATTGAACAAGAGATTTTCCTCAACTTCTAAAATGCATAACTCCTTCATGCCAAATCCAAATGAAGTCACATTTGTGACCAAATTGAATAGGTTTGAAATAGCTACAACTTTTATGAAGGGACTTATTTCATTTGAAGCCCATAAAAAAAGTTATTCAAGGTGGAAGAAGTGAACATTTGACTTGGTACTTAGAAAAATTTCAATTATGTTTGATTTTCCAAACTTCCATCTCAAAATTCATCATGATCCAAGATTCATATGGAAAAAGTGTTCAACATGAAAGTTGTTCCCCTTATCCCATATTTCCAAAAAGTCCAAAATCACTTCATTTTGGCCAAGGATTGAATGACTTGCGCATGGATTTTATTCAAGGTTCCATTTGGATGAATCTCATTACCATTTCCCAATTCCATTTGCATGACTTCATGTCACACTTTCAGCATCACTCATGATCAACTTTGGACCTTTTGACGTCACTTCATGGGCCTATCACACACCCATGCATCCATGCAAGTGAGAATTGCTATTTTTGGCATTTGAATGGAAGTGTGTGGAAATTAATTGCCTAGCCTATAAATAAATTGCCTCATGCTCAGAATTGAGGACACCTTGCCCAAGCTTTGATCCTGCAACCCTATCCTTCACCATTAAAGGATAAACTTGAAGGTTCCCAATTAAAAATCGAGTTTCAATTTCACTTCTGTTTTGAAGTTTAAACTCCAAGAATCCAAGCCATTCTTTGATCCAATTCACTTCCAGCAAGCTTCTGAAGTCAAGTCAAGGCCAATTGGAAGCAAGATCAAGCAAGATTCAAGCTCCTCGAAGGTGATTTTTCATAAACTTTCTCTCTTCAATTCTCTCTCAATTCTTCACCATTCTCTTTGATTTTTGGTTGGCTGAAGTCCTACCAAAGTAGGCAACAAGATTGAGTTGCTTTGGGGTCAAATCGAAGCAACTCAGTTGATGGTCCTCAAAATTCAAATCCATGTATCTTTCAATATACTTGGAATTGGAGAAACTTGAGACCAGATTCGAGCTCCTGAGCATTTTTCCTTTAAATCCATGTCCTTGTTTTTCATTTTAGTAAAGGTTGATGGTGGACCAGTCCGGTGAAGTCCACCAGAGAAGAAGACCGGAGCCCCAGCTCCGGTGGTGTGGTGGCACCCTCCCATCCCTTTGATCATGTTTAAACGTTTTAATCTGGTCCTTTGCTTTTGCATACCATCGCTATGATGCATTGACTGAGGTGTATGGTGTGAAGCGCGCGCATCGCCATCAGATCTGTCACCTCAATTAATGAGGGAGATCTGATGGCCCTTGTTTTTTTGCTTTTTATTTTAATTTCTGAATTTCTTTTAATTGCTTCTATTTTATTTAATTCATAGAAATTTCATTTTTAATCCAGAAAATATGGGACTTGCACCAAAAATCTTTAAATATTTTTCTCTTTTATATTCTAAATTAAAATTATTTTTTGGATTAATTTTGATATTTTTCATTAATTAAATGTGTTTTTACATATTTTTAATTATTTAAAAATACTTCTGACTTTTTAAAAATAGTGAATTTTTTTGTCTAATGTCCTTGGACCTTGTTTGACCTAGGATAAATCCATTGGCCATTTATTTGGTGTTTTGAAGGGATTTTAGGTTTTGACCAAATTAAAATTCATTTTAATTCATTTTTAAATTGATTTTTAATTGATTAAATGTTTAAAAATATTGTTGAGCCATTCTTATGGTCTTGTGATGTTTGACTTTCTGTTTGAGTCTTGGTCAAGGTTTATTTGACTTTTGTTGGATAAAAACCATTAGATTCACTACGCCAAAAACTGGAATAGACAGCGCCCCTTAGAGGGCGCTTTATTACAAAAGCGCACTCTAAAGTGAAGAGCAAAAATAAGGAGCATACTATTGGAATAGACAGCGCACTTTAGAGGGCGCTTTTGTAACAAAGCGCACTCTAAAGTGAAGCGAAAAAATAATGAGGAAATGGAGGGACACCAATAGAGGACGCTTTATTGAAAGCGCCCTCTAAGGGTAACCTTAGAGGGCGCTTTTGAAAAAGCGCTCTCTATGTCCATGTACATTTTCAGTTTATAAGGCGCTTTTGGAAAGCCTTATAGAGCGCTTTCAGAAGCGCCCTCTTAGGCCCCCTTTAGAGGGCGCTTTTGTAAAAAAGCGCCCTCTAAAGTGAAGTCAAAAAAAAATAATGAGGAAATGGAGGGACAACAATAGAGGGCGCTTTAGTGAAAGCGCCCTCTAAGGTTACCCTTAGAGGGCGCTTTTAAAAAAGCGCTCTCTAAGTCCATGTACATTTCCAGTTTAGAAGGCGCTTTTGGAAAGCCTTAGAGAGCGCTTTCAGAAGCGCCCTCTTAGACCCCCTTTAGAGGGCGCTTTTTTTACAAAAGCGCCCTCTAAGGTCCCCTTTAGTAAACATTAAAATTATAACATATACTGCATGTCTCTTTATTTTCCCTTTCTACAAGCTATTTCGTTTACGTAACTGGGTTTTCTCTCTACTGCGTCCACCGTCTACTGCGATTACTCTCGTCCTCCGTTCGTTCTCCCTCCCTCACCGTCGTCGTCGCCGTCGCCTTTTTCTGCTGCTGCGTTCACGTTCACGTCCACCGTCACTGTTCACTTTCTTCTCCATCGTTATCGTCACCTTGAAGGTATTTCTCTTCTCCATCTTTACCGTTCACTTTCTTCATGTGTTTGATTAGGGCATTTTCTAAACTTAGTTTTACATTTTGTGCATTATGTTGATTAATGTTGTTTAGGGCAAACTGAGTTTTTTATTTCTGATTGAAAACTGATATCATTTGAAGTGTGTTTGAGCTTGTGCTTGGAAGTTTGATGATTATGGATGCAAGTTTGTTCATGTTCCAAACACCATAAGTTTGCATTGGTCTTTTGCATGCAGTAGGTGTGTGTGAGTTTGCATTGGTCTTTTGCATGCAGTAGGTCTTTTGCATGAGAAATGGAAGGTATATGAATGTGTTGACGTATTGAATCATTATCTTACTTGGGTCTTATTGAATCATTTCTATATTACAGATAAAATGGCTAACCAAGACGATACCCATGCCGCGAATGAATCACGTAATAATGTTGAAAAAGAAATCAAACGAGGATTGACTGTTATGAAGTCAATCATTCGTGCAAGAGACAAGGGTGTAAAATTTGAAGTGCATTGGAGTGCTGAAGACCAACTAATTGAGCCTAACGGTTCAATGTTGGCAAGTTACATTGGTTTCCTTGTTCGACAACATATTCCGATTACATGTGATAATTGGAGAAGTCCGGACTTGAAGGTTGGCAAGGAAAAAATATGGTCGGAGATACAGGTACTTACCATATATTGTTATATGTTTTTTTTGTTGACTATTTGTTAACCATATATTGTTATAATATGACTTTATAATAACACACTCCATTTGTATGTTTTTTAGAGATCCTTTCACATCGATGAAAGCCGGCAAAAATATTGTATTCAATTGGCCGGAAAAAGACTCTGAGGATTTCGATCCTTTTTGTGCAACAAATTTCTCAAGGATGAGGAAGGAAAATTTGTTGAAGGAGAACGGCCAATGAAGTATGCCGAGATTATTTCAGCCGATGAATGGGATAACTTTGTCGCCAAACGAAGAAACGAAAAATTCCATGTAATGTCTATTAATTATGGTATTATACAATTGTTAAGTTACTTGGTTCTAATATGCCTTAAACTTTTTTATCCAGGAAGTAAGCGACAAAAATAGGAAAAGGGCATCAAAACCCGCGTATCCGTACAAAAAAGGGCGTACGGGTTATGCACGGTTACAACAAAGAATTGTGAGTATATTCAAATGCTATGAGCTTATACATTGTCACAATATGTTATAATTGATGATCTTATAATCTAATTTAATGTGTAGCTAGCCGAGGAGAAAAGTGACGCAACATCTCTTCCGGAGCACGTATTATGGAAGGCTGCTCGGGTTGGGAAGGATGGGGCTGTCGTTGAAGCGGTCCAAAATGTTTATGTCGAATGTGTAAGTATATGTAACATTATTTCTTTAATTATATCGAAAATTTTGTTAGACATATAATTCAATTTTAATCTCCTCTAATAATATTTCAGGAGACTTTATCCCAAACCGTACCTTCAACCGAGGTCCAGGATTGCAGGAGCGTACTTAGTCGAGTACTAAATGTTCCTGAGTATTCCGGTCGTGTGAGGGGTAAGGGTTTTGGTGTGACTCCGTCGTCATTTTATAAAAAACCAAAAACAAAAAATCCTACCAACAAAGAGGTGATGGAGACCTTGGCGGAGTTAAGGGCACAAGTACTCCAACTGCAAATCGAGAATGCAAGGTATAGAGAGGAAAGGTGCGCCTCCGAGGCAAAAGATACTAGTGACCGAGCTAGTATCAATTATCAACCGAAATTTCCCGAGGTAATTATATATGTTATTATGAAATTAAAATAGCACTTTTTTACTTGACACATATACAAGTTAACAATAACATTTATTATTGGTTTAGGGCATTTCACCTTGTCAGCTGTATCTATCGTCACCAACTTATCGCATGGTTGGCAAGGGAAAAGTGCACAATACTTCGGGTGAATTACTTCACCATAATCCCCTCCCGGTGGGATTTATGAAAGTTTCGGTTGACCTCGTATTAGATACGGACGCCGTTCTACCATTACCTGACGTTGTTTCAGAGACAACGTTGATGCGAGATGCAGTCGGATCCTTTGTTGGTTGGCCGTCAGATCTAATTTTCCCTGATGCCGAGGTATATATGTTCTAAATGATTATGAATATTTAGTATTCACATTTCAATTCAGCTACAATTGTGATATTTAATCAATTATATGGTAATGTTAGACTCCTACAAGACCCACACATAAAGTTGGTAAAGGGATTTCAAGACGCATCGAGTCGGTTGCATCTCAAAAAGAGGTACAAATATATATACCCATTGAATTATATACGCAACGATTCTGTTGCATCACAAAAAGTCATGATTTATTTTATATGAATTTTTAGGTTCCCGGTCGAGAGTTGAAAAGCGCTGCTAAGGATATTCCAACGACGTCCGGGACAAAATCTCAAATTATGATGCGTCTTGAGAAAATGGTGGAGGAGTCCGATATTATGCATGGGGCCATTCGTACTATAAATTTTGATGAAGGTGTTTTCGGAGCTGCTCATTTCGAAATAATTGGAAAGGAGGACTTCCAACAACTTTTTGAACACGACGAATTGGGCATCGCTGTCATTCATACATACATATGGTACTCCGATCAATCTATAATTTACTTAGTTGAACAATTTATTTACACATTTCAATGAGTAGTCTAATGTTTATTATGTTTCTATTTAAGGTATATGTATGTAACATTGATGCGGGGAACTGAATTGTGTAACCGTTTCAATTTTATTGCTGCTTCCCGTATCAATGCAACGTTAATAACGAATAATCCAACATCCGTAAAGAATGATCTAGTCGATATATTCATGGCGGCCGGCGATAATACTACACCCAGTTTGTATTTTTTACCGTTTAATTCTGGCAACGGGTTAGATTTTCTTTCTAATAATTTCATTCTAATCTATGTATATCTTTTACGTAGAAAATTTTCATTCATCTAAATTTTTGTTTTATTTTACAATGGTCACTGGGTGTTGGTTGCTATGGATCTTTCGAGACTAATAGTGTATTATCTCGATTCTTTATCGGGTGATTGGAGTAAATATCCGAATATGAAGAAGACGGTTGACGCGTAAGTGAAATTCCCCTAAATATTCGTGTGTATTTGTATATTTAATTATGTCTGTCAGATTGATCTCAATATACGTTTTTATTTTGTTAGGGCAATAATAAAATTTAGATTGAAAAAGAAATACCGCAATAGGAAGGACATTACCTGGATCAGAGTTCAGGTATATATTAAGTATCTTATTTTTGCTTATAATAGTGTTTGTTTTTTTGCTTATAATAGTGTTTGTAAGAAATTAACTATATATATATTGTTTGTTTTTCTGTGTAGTGTCCTCAGCAAAATAATTCGGTCGATTGCGGATTTTTTGTATTGAGATTTATGAGAGACATCATTGCGTTGAATCGTATAGACATCCCAAAAATGGTATGGAATAATAACTTAGGGTTTATTTTAATATTATCGAATATTTCATCTAATTTGTTACTAAATCATGAATATGTTTTATTCTCTTAATTGTAGTACTTTGAGGAATACAAAACTTACTCAAGAGCAAATTTGGATGAAATCAAGGATGAATTGTGTCAATTCATTGTTGATCAAAGAATCATATAGCTAGGTTGTATATTGTTGTACATATATGTATGGAATGTTGTTGTTGTATGCTGTTGTTGTATATATGTTGTATATTGTTGTTATAATTTTACTAAATCATGAATATGTTGTTGTATATTGTTGATCAAAGAATCATATATTAATGTTGTATATATGGAGGATTAATGTTGTATATAAATGGATTCATGTTGTATATATCAATGGATTAATGGTGTATAACATTGGATTAAAGGATGAAATCAATATGAATTTTACACTTTTGCAGCATGCGAACAGGTTACCAATTAAATATCCACTGTTTTTCAAACAATTTTTTTTAAAATAACTAACACTTTAGAGAGCGCTTTGTCCAGAAAGCGCCCTCTAAACACTTTACATTGACAACTTTAGAGGGCGCTTTTTCCTGAAAGCGCCCTCTAAACACTTTACATTGACAACTTTAGAGGGCGCTTTTTCCTGAAAGCGCCCTCTAAACACTTTACATTGACAACTTTAGAGGGCGCTTATTCCTGAAAGCGCCCTCTAAACACTTTACATTGACAACGTTAGAGGGCGCTTTTTCCTAAAAGCGCCCTCTAAACACTTTACATTGACAACTTTAGAGGGCGCTTTTTCCAGAAAGCGCCCTCTAAGGTGTCCCTTTATGGACCACTCCATAGGGCGCTTTTTTCTGAAAGCGCACTATAATGTGGCCACTTTAGACAGCGCTTTCTCCAGGAAAACAAAGCGTTGTCTTTACCTATGCCAGCGCCAGATTAGAGGGCGCTTAAAAGCGCTGTTATAGGCCAAAATAAGCGCCCTCTTTTCCCTTATTTGGCGTAGTGATTTAGGGGATTGATGAAAATACATTTCATCTCCCAAAATGAATGGGTGTTTTTGATTTGATGAAAATCCTCCCATGATCAATTTGTGTTTCTATCTTCCCCTCCCTCTTCATCTTCATCCCTATTCTTCCTCATTCCGTCATTTGACCAATGAAATCTCTAATGTCTAAAGGCTAATTGATTCACCAATGACCTTTGTGTCAGATGAATCAATACAAGTATGATTGAGATAAGTCCCTCCCTCTTGATCTTTTCTTTTAGTGTGTGGTATGTTTTAGGAGTTTGGTTCTTCATACCAAATATCTAACATGCATTAACACCTAAATTTTTATTGCCCGGCCTCAAATAGTTGTGACTTCTAGATAAGTCCAATTATGATTGTTTAACATAGAGCTAAATTTGACCCTCAAGGCATAGCATTCTAGTAAGTGAGATTATAAGTCTCTCATTCTTTATGGCATTGTGTGGATACTTGGTCTTTTTTCCTTTCATGGGAGCTAGTGGCATACTTATTGAATTATCCAAGTTGGAGCCCTTCTCATGGGAGATATCTTGGTTTAAGGATTCATACTTGTGAATGAATGGTTGAGTGTTCTCCAAAGAATGACTTAATCAATTAAAAATCACCATTAACACTTGATTAACTTTTGACTAACATTTGACTAACGCTTGTTAATATTGTTTTACTTTCAAGTCATTTACTTTATGCAATTTAAATTTCAGTCATTTATCATTCATTGCCATTTACATTTCATATAACTTGTTTATGTTTATGTCATTTTCACTTTGCTCACTTGAGCCATACTTTGTGATTGTATATATTTGTTTATGTGTTTTTATTTTGCTTGTGGTCTTAGGACCTTAAAATACCTAATAACAACAAAAACCCTACAAAACATCGGGTGGACTATTGAACTTAATCTGAACTTTTGAACTTAGGATTAGGCAACATTCCCTGTGCAAAAGGACTTGGCCAATGCCAACATTCTGAGACTGAGCTATTGTGAACTAAGCCTTCATATGATGCAAGCCTTGGGAATTGTTTGAATTCATCTGCTACTCTATCTTTGTGTTTATTTGTTATTTTGATCTTGTGTCTGATGCTTTGCTCTGAGTTGATCAAGGAATATTTCATATGATACATGGGAAGACAAAGAAGACTGCTAGCTATGGGAATTGCTTGCTTGGATGTGGTTATCTTTATTTGATACCTTGATCTTCATAATGTCTGGATATTGTTAATTCTTTATTGATTGTTGCTTAATAAAAGTCCAAAGGAAAATGGGTTTCTATATGACATTCTTGTCTGTTGGATTGCATCCCATTGGTTAGATCTTTTCAACTCTTAAGTTTTAAATTTATGCTTAGGATAGCCTCTTCATCTCCTCCCACTTCTTAAATTTCAAAATCTCTCCCCCTTTTCGAAAACTTTCTTTGCTTGTGATTTTAAAATTAGACTTTATTTTAATGATTAGAATCTTTGGTCTTATGCCAATGAATTTTCAAACTCTTTCTTAAATCAAATTTGTAAATAAACTTAATCATATTGACTTAAAATTTCAAAAAAAAAAGACAAAAAGAACTAACAACCTCATTCAAATTTTTTGCCCCTTGATGCCTTTTCACTTAAACTTTTGTTAAAAGCAATTCACCAACTTTGAAATTTTTACCACGAACTACGGGGTTTTGATCTCTCATTTTTATGTTAGTACGTAGGCATAAGATCGAAGGTCTTGTCAAACACAAAAATATAATCAATGAATTCTTTTCTCATCCCCACACTCTATTTTTATCAAACATCTTTTATACCAAAAACACATGCACACATAAAAAAGGGCTCCCTAGGAGTACATAGGAGACTTTGGGTGCTAACACCTTCCCTCTGTGTAACCAACCCCCTTACCTGTAATCTCTGGCATTTCATTAGTTTTGATTTGAAAACTTCTTATCTTTGGGTTTGGTTCGTACTTTTCCCTTTTCCTTTGGAAACCATAAAAGCGCAGTGGCGACTCTGGTTTTATTGATGTTAAGCTTATCCATAGCTTGATGGTCATGAATTTACTGCTACATCATACTTGTTTATTTATCTAAGTTGGAGATCTTCTCATGGATGATGTCTTTGTTCAAGTATTCATACTTGTTAATGAATGGTTGAGTGTTCTCCAAAGAATGGCTTAATTAATTAAAACTCATCACTAATATTTTACTGATCATTGACTAACTTCTTAATTAGTGTTGTTTTATCTTCAAATCATTTACTTTATGAAATTTAAATTTCAGTACCTTTATCATTCATTGCCATTTACATTTCATGCAACTTGTTTATGTTTCAAGTCCTTTTCTCTTTACTCATTTGAGCCATATCTTGTGATTGTATATATATTATTTGTTTTTCTTTGGTTTTGTTTATGGTCTTAGGACCTTAAAAAACCTAATAACAACAAAAAAAACCTTAAAAACTATCTTGTTGGACTGTTGGGATTTGATCTGAATTTTTGGACTTAGAATTATGCAATATTCCCTGTGCTAAAGGACTTGGCCAATGCCAACATTTTAGACTGAGCTATCTTTGATTATGCCTTCATCTGATGCAAGATACTGGGTCCCTTTGACTCATATACTACTTTGTCTTTATGCTTAAATATTATATTATTATTGTTCATGTCTGATGATTGTTCTGAGTTGATCAAGGAACATTTCATCTACTACATTGGAAGATATTGAAGACTGCTAGCTATTGGAATGCCTTCTTGGATATTATGGTTATCTTTATTTGATGCCTTAGTCTTCATATGATGCTTGGATATTTCTAATTGTTTATTTCTTGTTGATTGTCAAAGTCCAAAGGAAAATGGGTTTCTATATGACATTCTTGTATGTTGGATTGCATCCCATTGGTCAGATCTTTTCAACTCTTAACTTTTAATTTTGTCTAGGGTAGTCTCTCCATCTCCTCCCGCTTCTTAAATTTTAAAGTCTCTCCCTTTTTTCAAAAACTTTCTTTGCTTGTTATTTCAAACTTAGACATGTTTTAATGATTAGAAACTTTGGACTGATGTCATTGAATTTTTCAAACTTTTTTTTAAATCAAACATGTAAATAAACTTAACCATATTGACTTAAATTTCAAAATACAAAAAGAACTAACAACCTTATTCAAATATTTGGCCTTTTGTGCCCTTTCTGTTAAACTTTTGTTAAAATCAATTCACCAACTTCTTTGAAATTTTTACCACGAACTACGTGGTTTTGATCCCTCATTTTTTATCTTGGTATGTAGGCCTAAGACCGAAGGTCTTGTCAAACAGAAAAAAAAATATAATTAATAAATTCTTTTCTCATCCCCTCAATCTATATTTCATCAAACATCATTTATACCAAAAACATATACACACAAAAAGAGCTCCCTAGGAGTACCTAGGACACTTTGAGTGCTAACACCTTCCCCCTGTGTAACCAACCCCCTTACCTATAATCTCTGGAATTTTATAAGTTTTGATTTTAAAACTTCTTATCTTTGGGTTTTGTTCGTACTTTTTCCTTTTCCTTTGGAAACAATAAAAGCGCGGTGGTGACTCTGGTTTTACTGACGTCAAGTTTATCCATAGCTTTATGGTCATGAATTTACCACTACAGTGTGTTCTTCTTTGTTCTTGATTACAATGTTTAATTGTTAAGTATTTCTCGCAATAAATAACACGAATAATTAAGAGCTTTGTATTAATAAAAGAAAACAAAAAAAATGCATTCATGCATCATTAGCATTTTTAAAACCAAAAGCAAAAAAACTAATTATCCATATTTCTTCAATAGAAACCAACAAGCTGACTTCCTGGCATCACTACTACACGTGCCACAATCAGGAAGCCATTATGGACCAGTTAGACCAAAACCAAGATTCTCTACGTGAAGAGGTATCCCAAGTGTGAGTGCATATGGGATGGTTGATAGAGACTATACAAGTCGTCGCCCGTGGTCAAGAGATAATGGCCAAGATGCAAGTAGAAATGAACCAAAGGGCCCGTGTTGCCACTACTATATCTGCTGCCAATCCTTCCGTTATGGAAAATCTTGTGCCTCCTCAAGGCAACATTCCAGTCCAAATTCCTATTGGAGGACCCGGCGGTGTTCCTCCACCTGTCCTTAACCCTCTGGTCATTGAGATTGACGATCAGCAAGATGCCTTCTTCAGTCTGAGAGTTGCCTCTACCTATCATGCTTTTGGTCCCCCAGTGAACGAGGTATAGAAGAAAGTCAAAGCTATTGAAGAGAAGCTAAAAGCAATGGAAGGCTTTGATGCTTTAGGCCTTGACGCTTCGGAAATGTGCCTTATCCCCGGTATAGTCATACCTGCCAAGTTCAAAGTCCCCAACTTTCAAAAGTACAAGGGAGCCAGTGATCCTAGGACACATATCCGAGCATACAGTCGAAAGATGGCCGCTTACTCCGATGATGACAGACTTCTTACGCACTTCTTCCAAGACTCTTTAAGTGGAGCATTTTTAGAATGGTATATGCAATTGGAAGGAACTCATATTCATACATGGAGGGAAATGGCCGAGGACTTCCTCAAACACTACCAATACAACACCGACATAGCGCCCAATTGCACACAGTTGCAAAATCAGACTCATAAGTTCGAAGAGACTTTTAAAGAGTATGCACAACGGTGGAGGGAACTAGCCGCAAGGGTACAACCTCCATTGTTGGAGCATGAATTGGTAGACATGTTTATGGGTAACCTACAAGGCCCTTACTTGGACAGAATGGTAGTAAGCACGTCCTCTGGTTTCTCTGGTTTGGTCTTAGCTGGTGAAAGAATAGCGAATATGATCAAGATGGGTAAAATCCAAAACTCTACAAGTACCTCCGGTCTTATGAAGAAGCCCTATGTAGCCTATGGGAAGAAATGAGAGGGTGAAGCTAATGAAACTGTAGTGGTTATAGCAAGAGCCCTGACATATCGTGTTCCATACCAACAAGTTTCCGTTGTGGCGCCAATCCAGAATCAGCAACCATTTACCATCCTAGTTCAACAATAACAATAATAACAACCACGACAACCATATCAACAACAACAATAACAATGTTATCATCATCAACAAAAACAACAACAATGACGTCCCGAAAGAAGATTCAATCTAGTTCCCATGTCATACAACCGTATACTATAATATTTGTGGTGTGGCTCATTATTGCAGTTAAGGGAGCAAGGACCACCATCAACGATTCTTCCCACCGACTACGATGTCAACACCCGGTGCGTGTTCCACTCAGGTGCTCCTAGTCATTCCATAGAAAACTACAAAGCCTTGAAATACAAAGTGCAATATTTGATATACTCTAAGGCAATCACGTTTGCGCCTAACGACCCAAATGTGAACAGCAATCCAATGTCGCCCCATAACAAGTCAGTTGTGAATATGATATAAGTTTAAGAAAAGAAGAGATTGGTGTTCCAAGTAGACGAATTGAAAACTCCCCTCATTGATATCAAGAAGGTTTTGGTGAAGAATAATGCATTTCCCGTTTGTAGTGCTAATTGTGAGCACTGTTTAATCAACCCTCAAGAATGTGAAGTTTTGAAGACTGTTTCCCAAGGATTAATGTACCAAGGAATCTTTGTGGTAAAGTTTCTTTCCTCTAGTGAAGATGTGTCAACTTTGGAGATCCCTTACGATCAAGTCCAACCTCTACAAATACCATATGATTTGTCACAAATGACTATCTCTGACAATCTGGTTGCTCCCTTGGTGATAATTCTACCTGCCTCGTTCCCTTTCGATGACACAAAAGTTGTTCCTTGGATATATGACTCAATTGTCTATATTCATGGACAAAAAGTACAAGAAGAGCCAATAGAAATCAATGAGCCAATGATGAATATAATCGGAATCGGTGAAGTAACAAGAAGTGGAAGGATTTTTGCACCTGTACCTCCCGTGATTGATAATGGTAGTACCTATAATCAAGAAAAAGGCAACTAAATCGAAGATAATCAACAAAGGCAAGATTCCCCACCAATCAGTGAAATGGAGGAGTTCTTGCACATCATTAAGAAAAGCGACTATAAGGTGGTTGATCAACTCACCAGACCCTGTCGAAGATCTCAATGTTGTCTTTTCTAATATGCTCTGAGGCACATAGAGACGCCTTATTAAAATTCTTGAGGGCTTACCACATACCACAAGAAATTTATGTTTGTCAATTTGAAGGAGTAGTCAATAACATAGCTGCCAGTATGAGCTTGGGATTTAATGACGAAGAGTTTCCATCGAAAGGGAGAAACCACAACAAGGCCCTACACATTCCTATTGAATGTGTAGACACTATCATGTCTAGGGTCTTAGTGGATATCGGTTCATCTCTTAATGTGCTACCAAAGAGTTCTTTATCCAAGCTAAATATTGAAGGGCTTGCCATAAAACCCAGTGAATTGGTCGTTAGAGAATTTGATGGCTCGAGGAGAACTATGATTAGATAGGTGGACTTACCCATCAAAATTGGACCTCACACCTTCTTTATAACATTCTATGTCATGGACATATATCCTTCTTACAGTTGTCTACTCGGACGACCTTGGATCCACTTGGTCGGTGTTGTCACATCGACACTCCATCAAAGGCTGAAATTATTGGTCAATAATAAGCTAGTGGTTGTTAAGGGTGATGAGGATATCATGGTCATTCATTTGGCATCCTTTCTCTATGTTGAAGGTGGGGGAGAAGTTTAAGAAACCCCGTTTCAATCCTTTGAATTTGTTAATGTAGAGATGGTTGCCCACGTGAGGGATGGAAATAAAATAGAATTCCCAATGATCTCTTTGAAGGATGCTCGAACCGTCATTGAAAATGGACACCCCGAAGGTTGGGGAGGATATTAGAGTCTCCTGTCAATAAGGACTGCGCCGACTTGGGATATCACTCCCAAAATCTAAAAAACTAATGCCTATTACTGTGGAGGGACAAGTGTTCCCCTTGTCATATTTCTTTGCAAGCGCCAAACACCTAATAGACGGCCAGATTTATGCTTTGGAAGAGGATGGTGTTGCCAATGAAGAAGGACTAGTATATAAAAAGAAGGAAGGTCAAGAGATAACAAAGTGGACATCCATTGAGATCCCTGAAGTTACCTTGTTGGAAAAGTAATTTTTTGTTTGTTTTCCCCTTTTAAGAAAAGAACCCATGCTATGTCCAAGGCATGGGGGAACCATTTGTAGGGCCCCCTAATTTTTCAATCAAGATTATATAAATGAAATCATGACTCTTTGCATTCAAATTTTTTCTCATTGTATTTCATTTATTTTTATCTTTTCACTTAATCAAAAATGGCAATGTTTCCTTAATTTTCTTTTAAGTTTTCAATCGTTTTTTCCCTTCATAAAAATAAAAAGCACGAACCCTGAGTCGTGCAGATTACCCTTGATTACCACCAATAACGACTCTGTTATGGTCCCGTATGACTTCAACAATCCAATCAATCACGATGACGAAGACTGTGAGGAAGATTGTGAACTCCCCGAGGAGTTAGCTCGACTGCTAAGGCAAGAGTCAAAGGCCATCCAGCCACATGAAGAATCGGTAGAAGTGGAAAATCTTGGAACCGAGGAAGAAGTGAAAGAGGCCAGAATAGGCTCATCCCTAAAAGAAGATATGAAGGAAAAGTTAGTCAAACTCCTACAAGAGTACATGGACGTGTTTGCATGGTCTTACCAAGACTTGCCCGGTCTTGACACCGGCATCCTGGTCCATCATTTACCCCTCAAAGAAGATTTCCTTCTTGTGAAGCAAAGGCTTAGAAGGACTCGTCCTCACATGGCAATGAAGGTTAAGGAGGAAGTGAAAAAGTAGCTTGAAACGGGACTTCTGGTTGTAGCCAACTACCCTCATTGAATAGCCAACATCATGCCTGTATCGAAGAAAGATGGAAAAGTACGTATGTGTGAAGACTATAGATACTTGAATAGAGCTAGTCCAAAATACAATTTCCCACTGCCTCACATTGATGTGCTAGTGGATAATACAACTCAGTTCTCCGTCTTCTCATTCATGGATGGCTTCTCTAGCTATAACTAGATAAAGATGGCTCATGAAGACATGGAGAAAACAACCTTCATTACCCCATGGGGAACTTTCTGCTACAAGGTCATGCCTTTTGGCTTAAAGAATGTCGATGCAACCTACCAACGTGCCATGGTCACGCTCTTTCATGATATGATTCATAAAGAGGTCGAGGTCTACGTTGATGACATGATTTCCAAATCTCAAACCAAAGAGGGGCATCTTATCAATATGGAGAACATCTTTGTAAGGCTAAGAAAATTCAAGTTGAGGCTAAATCCCAGTAAATTCACCTTTGGGGTACAATCTGGCAAACTGCTAGGTTTCATTGTCAGCCAACGAAGCATTGAAGTAGACCTTGAAAAGGTAAAGGCCATACAAGTTATGCCTGCACCTAAAGATGAAAAGGAGGTCTGAGAATTTCTAGGGAGATTGAATTACATAGCTAGATTCATATCTCACCTCACGGCCACCTGTGAGCCAATCTTCAAACTACTTCGAAAGGATCAAGCTATCATATGGAATGACAATTGGCATAATGATTTTGAGAATATCAAGGAGTACCTGCGAGAACCTCCAATTCTTATGCCTCATATGTCTGACAGACCTTTAATCATGTACCTCACCGGCTTTGAGGGGTCTATGGGATGTGTCCTGAGCTAACATAACAAAACTGGAAGAAAGGAGTATGTCATATACTACTTAAGCAAGAAGTTTATCGACTGCGAGAGTAGGTATTCAATGCTTGAGAAAACATGTTGTGCACTTGCTTGGTCTGCCAAATTCTTGAGGCAATACATGCTCACACATACAACACTCCTAATCTTCAAGACGGATCCAGTCAAGTACATCTTTGAGAAGCCTGCTCTAACCAGTAGATTAGCCCATTGGCAAATGGCCCTAACTGAGTACGACATCCAACATGTCACCCAAAAAGCGGTCAAAGGAAGTGTCTTATCTGACTATATTGCTCACCAACCGTTAGAGGATTATCAGTCCATGCGCTTTGAATTCCCTGATGAGGACATCATATTGCTAAGGCATTGCAACATCCTCGGTCCCGAAGAAGGGCCAGAACCTGGGTCTCGTTAGACACTTGTATTTGATGGAGCTTCTAACACTCAAGGAAATGGCATTGGGGTAGTCATCACCCCCCTAACTGGTTTTCACTTACCCTTCAATGTGAGGTTGTGCTTTGAATCTACCAACAATATGGAAGAGTACGAGGTGTGTATCTTCAGCGTTAAAGCTGCTATTAATCTTAAGGTCAAAATTCTTGAAGTCTATGGAGATTCAGCCCTAGTCATCAGCCAAGTCAAAGGAGAATAGGAAGCCCGAGATCACAAGTTGATCCCTTTTAAGGAGCATGTCCTAAAGTTGATCTCGTACTTTGATGAGATCACCTTCCACCACATCCTTCGAGAGGAAAATCAGTTGTCTGATGCCTTAGCTACTCTTTCATCCATGTTTAAGGTCAAATGGAAAAATGAAGCACTAACTTTCCACCTTGACTACTTGGACGAACCAGTTTACTGTTTGGCAGCCGAAGACGAAGCTGATGGCCATCCATGGTTTTATGATACCATGAAGTACTTGGAAAGCCAAGAATATCATGAGAATGCGTCCATCACCAACAAGAAGTACCTCTGGGAACTTTCTTCCAAATTCTTCTTAAGTGGAAGGATACTATACAAACAGAATTATGATTCGATCTTGCTTAGATGCATAGACAAAAGTGAAGCAAATCGGATTATAATGGAAATCCATGAAGGCTCCTTTGGGATGCATTCCACTGGACACACGATGGTCAAGAAAATCTTTAGGGTTGGCTGATATTGTATGACTATGGAGGTTGACTGCTACCGCCACATCCAAACTTGCCATAAATGTCAAATCTATGCTAACAAAATCATGTACTGCAAATACCACTCAATGTCTTAATATCACCTTGGCCTTTTCCCATGTGGGGCATTTACATGATTAGACGTATTGAGCCAACTGCCTTAAACAGACATCCCTTTATCTTGGTAGCCATAGACTATTTCACTAAATGTGTGGAAGTAGTCTCGTATGCAAATGTTACAAGACAAGTGGTAGCTCGTTTCTTGAGGAAAGAAATCATTTGTCGTTATGGGGTCCCAAGTAAGATCATTATTGATAATGGATCCAACCTCAATAACAATATTATGAAATAGCTATGTCAGAGCTTCAAGATCAAACATTACAACTCATTACCATATCGGCCAAATATGAATGGTGTTGTCGAGGCAGCCAACAAAAATATCAAGGAAATCGTATAAAAGATGGTGGAAACCTATAAGGATTGGCATGAGATGCTCTTATTTGTGTTGCATGGCTATCGTACTTCCGTGCATACCTCCACCAGGGAAACCATTTTTTCTCTTGTGTATGGCATGAATGTAGTTCTTCCAGTTGAAATAGAGATTCCCTCTTTAAGGATTTTGACCGATGTCAGGCTTGACGAAGTTGAGTGGTTAAAAGCGCATGGCAGCCATCTGCCATGGCCAACTATACCAACAATGTATCAAGAGGGCACATGACAAGAAGGTCTTTCCCCGAGGCATCAAGGTCAGAGACCTAGTCTTTAAGAAGATTCTGTCGATTCACACTAGGGGGAAATGGACACCGAACTATGAAGGTCTATATGTTGTAAGAAAGGTTTTCACTAGAGGATCCTCAATACTTGAAACTATGGATGGTGAAGATCTTCCATCCCCTGCGAATGCGGATGCATTCAAAAAAATATTATGCTTGAAAAAAAAGAGAAGAGCCTGATGAGTTGAAAACCCGAAAGGGAGACTTATGCAAAAAATGGGTATCCCGATAGACTGAAAACCCGAAAGAGCGGTCTAGGAAAAAATTAGGGATTCATAAAAGCAAGAGACTGCATCCCGCAAAGAATCTTTCAACACTCCCCAACAAGTTTATCCAATCACTTCCTTTCGAAGCAAGATCTGAGGACCTTCAAGGATTATAGCAGAATCGAAACTTTGTGGAAATTTGAGCTATTGCCATTATAGTTTTTCAATTTCTTTTTCGTAATTACCTCTTTAAGGAATTGCTTTTGTATACAACTTACACATTTTTGGGATCATTCTTTATCAATAAAGTCATTTCCACCAAATATGCTCAATACCTTTACTTTTCCTGCTTTGTGTGTGAAATATGATCTTTCCTTAATTGCACTGAAATTTTTGGGTAAAAAACTTTTACTAAAAAAAAACTTTCAAAAGGATAACATTGAAACTACTTTTCTTTCAAAAGTATCTAAGGGTAATCATAGTCCAACATGCTTGGTATACCCAACACCATAATTCCGCACAGTCCTTGGACTTGGCCCAATCAAAAACATCCCCAACAGTCACACCCTATGCATCTTGGACATCAGAAGATCCGGATCTTGATGTCGGGAAGTCAGTCCCAATCTCCCCAAGCAAACTCAAAGCCCAATCATCATTCGCACTCCCAGAAAATTATCCCCCGCAAAGCCCAATCATGCTTGGCACAATTCATAAACCCTGCATTGGCATATTTCCCTAGCATCCCGAACATACATCAACATTTCGCATACATAACATTACATCATAAGTATACTTTTTAATTCACATTCCAATCTTACTCAAGAACAATTCATAAAACTTCCAACCTTCCCAGTCGTTGCTAGGGATTGTCTTTCTTAGATTTCAGAACTTCCCAGCAATTGTTAGGGATTTTCCCCCAATAAAAGGTTAGACTTCCAGTCGTTGATAGGAATTACCACTAAACTTTCATATTTCCCCAAGAAGAGTCAGGTACTCCATTCGTTGCTAGGAATCGTCGCTGAACTATTTTTGCTTCCCCACAAATCCAGCATTCCAACTATTTGTTAGTATCTAGAACTTGATATGACTCTGTTTGAAACTATTTGATTTCTTGTGCACAATGATATGGTAAAGGAAAGTTGTTTGTGTTTTATTTTTTTAACCAGTTAGCCAAAAAATCAACCCTTAAAAATATCATCCCTTGTTTGAAAAACCCTTTGAGCCTATTTATCATTTTTTTATAACTCATTACAAGCCTAAAAGTGAAAAAAAAAAGTTATCACCATATTCAAAGGATTGAAAGAGTCTTCTTTGGAGTTGTGTAGGGTTGAATAATTATAGTTGTGATATTTCATTCAAAGTTGGAAGAAAATAGAAAAGAAAAAAAAGAATAGAAAAAAGAAAAGAATGATGGCAATACATATTCCTTCTGAAAAAAGAAGAAGAATAAAAAGAGAAAAAAAGAAGAGAAATAGTTGCAAGATTGTTATTTGAAAGTGAATGAAGTTTTATGTAGTTCAACTCCCGTAGTTTCTTTCAAATTTCTTTTGACCCTTTGAATTTTAGCCTAGTACCCCTTAGGATCTATCTCACCATTTCCTTGGCCAAGTTACAACCCGAATAAAAGTCATTTTGATCTTTGTGTGCATATATTTCAATTGTGAATGTTAGAGTATTTTCAAGATAACGGTAGTGCTAATTTTCATGATGTGCCTTGAGTGTAACCAGTCAACCTAAACACTTGAGAGTAAAGTGAATTTTATCCTGTGAGGATCTTGATGTTTATAATATGCTCTTTGGTGTCTGTTTTGACTTTCACAAAAAGTTTCTCACTAACACCATTTGTTAAAGCTTAGAATGAGGATTTTACTTATACCCTTGTGATTTTGAAGGTCTTTGAATTTGCATGCTCTGTTTTGTTCTTATTTTTCTGCTCTAAATTTTAACATTATAGTTTTACTCAGAGAGTAAAAATTTAAGTATCTGGTCCCCAAACCTTCATAGAAGAATATTATTGGAACAAAATGGGTATTCAGAAACAAGTTCAACGAGCAAGAAGATATGGTAAGAAAAAGGATAAACTTATAGCTCAAGGCTACACTCAACAGAAAGGTATAGATTTCTCTGAAACTTTCGCACCAGTTGCTAGGTTAGAGGCAATAAAATTACTTCTTTCTTATGCTATAAATTATGACATCATCATATACCAAATGGATGTTAAGAGTGCATTCTTAAATGGTGTCATTTATAAAGAAGTGTATGTCAAACAACCACCTGGGTTTGAGGACTCAGTTCACCCATATTATGTTTTTATATTAAAGAAATCTCTCTATGGACTCAAGCAAGCTCCTAGAGCTTGGTATGAAAGACTAAGTAATTTTCTGTTAGTAAATGGTTTCATAAAGGGCAAGTTGACACTACACTCTTTAGAAAGACTCTCAAGAATGATATCTTAATTGTCCAAGTATATGTTGATGACATCATATTTGGTTCAACTAATGCTTTTCTTTGCCAAGAATTTTCTAAGACAATGCATGCTGAATTCAAAATGAGTATGATGGGAGAGTTGAAGTTGTTTATTGGAATTCAAATCAATCAATGTAAAGAGTGAGTCTATACAAAGGAGCTTCTGAAGAAGTTCAAGCTTGATGATTGAAAAATCATGAGCATTCCTATGTATCCTACCTGCAACATGAGCAAAGATAAAAGCAACACCAAGGTCTGTCAAAAGTTGTATAGAGGTATGATTGGTTCTTTTCTTTATTTAACAACTTCTAGACCAGATATTTTATTTAATGTTTATCTGTGTGCAAGATTTTAATCAGATCCTAGAGAGACTCATTTAACTATTGTTAAGAGCATATATAAATATCTTAAGGGAGCAACAAATTTAAGGTTACTTTATAAGAAATCCATAGATTATAAGTTAGTTGGATTCTGTGATGCTGACTATGCTGAGGATAGAATTGAAAGAAAATACATTAGTAGAAGTTGTCAATTCATAGGTGAAAACCTAATATTTTGGGCTAGTAAAAGATAAACAACAATTGCTTTGTCCACAATAGAAGAAGAATACATCTCAGTTGCAAGTTGTTGCATACAACTACTCTGGATGAAATATCAGTTAGATAACTATCAGATAAATGAAAATAGTATCCCAATATTTTATGATAATACTACTACTATCTGTTTAAAAAAGAATCTTATTCAACATTCTAGAACCAAGCACATTGAAATAAAACATTATTTTGTAAGAGAATTTGTTCAGAAAGTTGTGATAGATATTCAGTTCCTTGATATAAATCATCAACGATTTGATATATTTACCAAGCCTCTTACTATTGAAAGATTTGATTTTATCAAAATGAATCTGAACATGCACTTTGTAAAGGAATATAGCTTGCTTCTAAAATGGAGAATCAAAGTCTGATGATGATCTGAAGCTACTATGGTCAAAATTTACGATCAAGCTTCTGATGCATAATAGCATCTGAGCAACTCAGCCTCCGATACTTAGAATTTGATTTTCTAGTTCTAATAGCATGCGAGTGGGTCATTTGATGGTTAACATCTGATCACTTATGAGTCATGAATCCGAAAGGTATTTTCTGACACTTGGGTTATAAGTTGTTGGTTAATAACTATTGGTTAATGATATATGTATTTTGAATATTGTGTATCTCTCCAACATGTTATTAACTTGTGTCTTTCTCTAGTATATTTTTTCCTTCAGCTTTATAGATGACTCTCTACAATTTGAATATGAACCAATTAGTTCTCTATAATGCAAAGGTTCAGAAGATCCAGAGTCAAGATTTCCTCTAATAATTCTCTGTCTTCTCATCCTTGAGTCATGTTAATAGATAAAACCAATTATTGTTAGTTAAGTTGAGAAATATGAATTCCTTCATAAATATTCCTCTCTTAACAAAAACAATTGATTTATCTTTGGGTATCAATGATTTTGGGTAAAATTAAATTCCAGTTTGTTTTCCCTTTAAAAATGTGTTTTACAGTTGTGTAATTAATTATTTCTATAAATTATCTACACACAACTCAATATTGGTTGGAATGGTTAGAAGACAACTTTAACTCATTATTCTTGGTGGATCAAAATAAATGGACGTAAGTGATTAACAGTCATGAAAGAAGTAAAAAGAAAAAACCTTATTTATTATTTACAAGAAGGGAAAAGTACAAAGACTGATTTTCTCATGGATCAAAACATTTCACGTCGTCTAAATCTTCACCAAATTCCTCTAGAAAGTAAGCACGACAATTGAGAAAGTTTGACCATTCAAAAGAGAATTCATCAGCATCTGAGTCGTAGTCAAAATGAGGGTCATGGATTCTCTGAAGTCTTATCTTCTTCTTCTTTGTCAAGGATGTTTTGTTCACCTTTAACGATCTTGATGAATTTGCCCTTGGTTTTGAACCTTCAACCTTTTAGTTTGAGACTCCGACGCTCTTGAAGTGTCCTCAGTATCTACCTTGTTAATATCATTTGGAATGCTATCGGTGAGATTTTTGAGATAATCAGTCATGGTTTCTGAAAAGTGTGTTAAGTTTGGATAGAATATGATTTCACTTGTATAAAAACTCTGCTTTTATAGAGAAATTTGATTAAAGTGAAATTATTTTTGGATACTGTGAACCAATGGTAATTGGAGAGCATTAAATTCATTATCTTCAAGTACATCTCTTTAGACTTAACTGCCTCGGTTCTTTGTAAAGCCTATCTGAAAGATCCTACCTTAAGAAGTGCAATAGTTTATTTCCAACTATTCAAATCATATCTCAAATCTTTTATCAAAAGGGAATTCAAACATGTTTTTAACTATTTTTTATCTTGATTCTTATTTTGTCCCAAACATTTATTTGTTTAAAAATATTTTTCTTCAATATCTTTTATATTTCCTTATTTTTTGTTGATGACAAAAAGGGGATAGATATAGAAGTATTTAAGCACTTGAAATCTAACGATTATTATCTTGCTTAAATTCTAAAGATTTATATATATGCTTTAAATGTTTATATTTAATTAACCTGGATAGAACTTAGTGAGAGCTTATACATCTAACCCTATGGACTATTAGACTTAAAGGGGGAGGGGGACTTACAAACCTCAGACCCTATAGTCAACTAGTTAATTAAATCATCAACCATTGTTCTTAAATACTTGTGTTTGTCATCATCAAAAAGGGAGAGATTGTTGGAACGAATTTGGTTTGTACCATATCATTTGGGTTTTGATGATAACAAAGTATTTAAAGAAACATAGGGTATACTAATGGATGTTCAAGTGTGTTGGACCATAAACTAACAGTCATAGTAAATCCAAGTATTGGTTGTGACTCTGAACATCCAAAGAGAAGCATGAAGGTTATATTTGGATGCATCATAAGCTAAATAACTGAATATGAAGAAGTCATCTTGCAAATAGGTCTACACTGAAAGATCAGACTCTAAAGGAGTCAGCCTCTGAAGAATAGATTTTGGAGAAGGTGCTTCTAATGATCAGAACCTGAGTTAGTCAAAGCGTAATGACCAAGGTGACATTGACGGTTCACTGTTCATATCTGAACATACTTTATCACATGATAATCTAAGGCTCTAGTTTTTTCATAGAGTCTGATGGGATACAACTTCTAATTACTTTTGTAGCAAGGATTTATCAAACTAGGTTTCACCTAACTTAACAGTTTGGTGAAACATATCATCATCTCCCAACGGCTCTTTTGAAGCTTCTCAAAGGACTCGACAGTTGCATCTTCAATGACTTTTTTACTTATTATTTAACTAACTAAAGAACTTGAAGATAAACACAACTTAAGAACACAATAATAAAAAGGGTTACATGTCGAACATGCTAAGACACCACAATTGACAAACAAAATAGAAGCTACTCGGTCAAGTTTTAGCACAAGCTAAACTTAAGAATTTCTTATCCTTGTATAACTTAGAAATACTTGAGTCCTAAAAGGGTACTATTGTGTTGTATTATTTATACACCTCTGATTGTATATCAAATGTATTCACTCGACAATCATTTATCTTCTAGGTAGATTGTTAGAAGTCTCTTACTAAGTGTTTGAACAAGGAAGTCTTGAGCTTATGTGCTTGAGTAAGGAATTCTTTAGCTTGTATGATAGATCAAGGAAGTCTTTAACTTGTGTGCTAGATCAAGGAAGTCTTTAGCTTATGTGCTTGAGCAAGGAAGTTTTGAGCTTGTGCGCTTGAGCAAGGAAGTCTTAAGCTTATGTGCATGATCAAGGAAGTCTCATATTTATGTGTATGAGCAATGAAGTCTCAAACTTGTGTGTTTGATCAAGGAAGTCTTATACATGTGTGTGTAAGCAAAGAAGTCTCTTGCTTGTGTACTTGAGAAAATTGTAATCTTGTGTGATTATAATGAAAATCTCTTGTAAGTATAAGGAGACTGGACTACTCTCGGTTTGTAAGAGGATCCAAAATAAATTTATGTGTTGTTTATTCTTTCTTGCATTTTATATCATTTGTATATCTCTAACTAACTCAGACTCTATAACCTTATGTGTAGAGTCTGACTTAAGAGTTTTGAAAAGAAAAGGAAAAAGAAAACACAATTCAACCCCCTTCATGTGTTTTTCTCACCTTCAACGTGTACATGTTAGTTGAACAGTGTTAAGGGTTTACGAAAAATGCCACCTTTATTTTATCAGACACATGATCAAAAGTGGGATTTTTTTAGGGAACATCTTTTAGCCTATAATTTTAAGTGGAAAAAAGTCAACAAAGAGGTTGTGTGGTGAGAATGTTAAATGTTATCATTTAATGACCAACTTCGGCAGTTCAAACACATCGAATGGAGCGCCTCAACTAACATGCTAAACATGGTTTGGAAGAGTCTTAGGAACATATCTTGAGAATGGTTTGGAAGAATCTCAAGAGTAGATCTAACTAATGACTCGACGCCACGTCGAGGTTAAAGCTTTCGATAGACGTTAAAAACTTAGAATATTTTGGAGAGTTGAAAGGTTATCTCAGCACTAGTTTAGCACAAAAAAATACCTTCAACAAGCAGACAGTTATATGTTTGGAGTAGGTACGAACGTGGGATAATGGTTTTCAGCAGTTTGTAAGTTTTGACAATGTCGTAGTGCTTCAGAAGACTAAGTTGCATGTTCTCTAGTACGTGTCTATTTTCTATAAATAAACTTCAAGAGACTGTTATCTTTAGTTTTTTTATAAATAACAGGTTCATACATTGTAATCAAGGTTAAAAAATTCATATACTTCTCTATAGAATTGGAGTACTCGAGTCAAAGAGTGAAACAGTTTGTCAGTAACATGTATGAGTTTACGTGCCTTTCTTTCATTGTATTTATGTTTCCTTAATCTAAACACTCTTCTATTCTTGTCATTTACTGCATTTTTTAATGTTATTTATTGCAGTTTTCATTTATTTTAATTCAAGCTTTTACGTTGTTAAAGTCTGTTTCCATTTTGTCTACGTGCAGACACCCACAATCACTTCGCACACACGCTTTCTTGTACACGTGTTTTTCACAAAATTTCTTCAGAGATTTTGTGCGTTAAACTCATAAGCTAATTAAACTCTTGATTGTTTGCTAAAAACACTTGCGAACAACCTCCAACCCAAAATTATGTTGAGCAAGATGTCTCAGACATCAATGAAAATCCTGATGATGTTGAAGTCTGGAATGATATCAATAACAAGATCTTTGAAAATATTAATGATGAAGTCCCTATTGTTAATGTTAATGAAACCACAAAAATATCTACTAAAATATCTAAGAAGAAGGCTGAGAAAAAGGGATCTGCCCTGAAACCCAAGAAGAACCATATCAAAAACCTGCCACACCAAGAAAGAAAATAAAAGCCTCTAAAAAGAAGGATGGTATTCTAAAGAAGATTAAGAAGTTTGCAGAGAAGAAAAATGCTACTAAAAAGTTTGCTAGTAAGGAGAAGTTTGTGCTAAAAAGGAAGAAGGTTCCAAAAGTGGAAGTCGTTGAGATGTCAATGACAACTTGGATGACATGTTAGATCATGTGAATAAGAAAATTAATAAGGTTGTCGGAGGTAAGAAATTACCTGACAATGTTATAGTAGTGCCCCTTGATAATGTTCCATTCCACTATGAAGAGATTGTTTTAAAATGGAAATATGTCTACCACATGAACATTGCCCCCGAGAGAGAACTGCCAAAGGAACCTTTGAAATGTTATGAAATCATGGAGTTATTAGAAGATGCACATACCAGGAAGGCGGTGTCTAATGTTATCCTATTATATCCCATATTGTTTAAAAAGCTTACGTGAACCTGCCAAAAGGGTTCAATGATGCAGGGAGTGGCCAGTTCAGGAAGGTTCATGTGTGAAATCACTCCTTTGGATTCTCCCTAACCATCATAAATGAATATATGGGAATAGGAAAACTCATAACAATTGATTATATTCCATCTTGAAGACTATAACTTATGAGATAACATGAAATGTTCATGACGATTGGACTATTAAGGGACTTTTGTATGCATCAAGTCTAAGTGTGAAGTATGATATCCTCAACAAAATTGGAGTGGATAATTAGGCTCCTACCAACCAAGAATCAAATTTGTTAACAAGTGTCAATATTCCAGAGGTCCATCCCATGTTAGGAACTGCTAGAGGACACATGTTGAATGAGCTTACGTAGATGTCTAAGACTTTGCAAGAGATAATTACTACCTCAACAACAAGGAAAAGTAAGGTTGATGGTCTCATTCAAATGATGAATCCCAAAGTTTTTTGGCTTAGACCTCTCAAGCTGTAGGTCAGGATGCTGAGAAGGTTGCTAAGACATTAGGTAAAAATAATGAGCATGGCAATGGTCAATATGGTAAAGATAGTGAAGATTTGGAGTACGAATTTGTCTCCAATGGCAACTCATAATAACAATTTGATGAATGATAAATTGTTTTTTGGTCCTTTGATTAATTGTCATGTAAGACATTTATACAGAAAAATTCTGGTTTCCTTTCACCACCGTTGTGTGGGTTTGTTGCTCTGATAATGTGATTTCCCTTAATGGTTTGGATAATGTTTTTTTTTGTTTTTGCTATCTGTTGGGTTGTTCTTTTAGTTTTCTATCTGGTTTCCCTTGACGGGGTGGATATTAATTTGTCTCCCTTTATCCATTTATGGAAAATATGGGAAGATGATGCCATGCATGCTCTATGATGTTGTCATAAAACTTGTTTTGAAAAATGTCCGTAAGATTATGTCTAACATCTTCCATGTTGTATTTGTCTGAAAATTGGCCGGGGGGGGGGGGGGGGGTATTATTACATATGATTGATAATATTTTGTAGGTAACATGTGAAGCAAGAAGTTCTGTCATGATGTGAGACATTATTTCTCTATATAATCAAGATGTTCAGTAAGAAAGCATCATGTTAAGCATAATGTCATTCATCCTATAAGGCATCTTGTATCGCTCTGGGTTTCTTCACGCATAATATAATTTGAGTAATTCTCACACCTTTAAGGATTTGTTTCCTTTTATATATAATCATGGAATTGATTTTTATGCGTTTTTTGTATTTGGAGAGTTTTATTCAGAATCTCTATTAGCAAGATTAAGTTTAAGGAATTCTGATTTGTTGAAGATTTAATCAATCAAAGTGTTGCAATCAACATTATTAAAGATTGATTTCTTGCGCTTTTGGGGAAGTTCGGTCGCGTTCAAGACATAAACCCTAACGAGCTTTGAAGTTGTACCTTTGTTTCTATTTAAAGAGGCATTTTGCATCGTGAAGACTCAGACCTTGCACTACAAAGCTTGGTGTGTTAATGTTTTTTAGTCTTGTGTTTGTTTTTGTGTAATACTTTATTCTCGCGTCTCACTTCTAAGTTAGGAGAATAGAGTATTTGAGTTTTAATATTGTTTCATCATTCATGCTCCTTTGTAATTGTCCAAATACTTGGGATAATGTTTGAGTGAAAGTGAGAGGGGTCTCAGATGCATGGGGAATCCAATATCGAAGATCATGTGTAGTATTAGGAAAAGAGACACTGAACTAGGAGGATTCAAACAGAGCAATTTGTATTTTTGACTATTAACTGGGAATTTTTTCATTGGGTTAATGTCCTACAGACGTAGTCGATTTTGCACCGAAGTGGATTAGCAATTCTTTTGTTATTTATATTCTGCATTTGTTCTGCCATTTATACATTATAGTTGTCGTACACATTGTTGCACTATTGTGTCTAACATCTTGCTATCTAGAGAACAAAATTTTAAGTGTGAGCGGTTAAAACTGTCCACAAGTGATTTGGCGTCTTGTACAGATTATCACCCGTTAAAATTTAACTGTGAGAAATGTGATGGAGGGGTGATCGCGTATCCTCGGCAAGAGCAAAGTTCCACCTATCTCATACACCTTCTTAACACTAGTCATATGATCTTTTTCGCAAGCCTTGCCTGCTATGAACATATATAAGTATTTCACAAACTTAGAAAATATAACATTTGATAACTCCTTCCTACAAAAAGTAAAAGTAATAAAAATAGAGTTATGAAAAATATTATATATATATATATATATATATATATATATATATATATATATATATATATATATATATATATATATATATATATATATATATATATATATATATATATATATATATATATATATATATATATATATATATATATATATATATATATTAATCGTGAATATATTTCTTTTCACGGAAATCTTGAATATAGTACTATCTTATTTTGAGATATAATATAAAGAGGCAAATATTTTTCCAGTCAATTTGATAGATTCTCCTAAAAAAGAAAGTCAAATAAGAGATTAGATTAGCATTATACGCGTTTCCAACGAATGGATATTACATTTTCCAATTTTGAATTCATTCCATAAACAAATTATTGTTGGACATTATTAATTGCTAAACGAACATTGAACACACATTTTAGTCTCGTGCAAACCAAGACAACATATGGCACAAAAGAGAACGGTCCTAATTCATCGACGTTATCCTCCAACGAAACACCAACACAACAATAATTACTATGTTTTTGTCTACTTTCTATGATTTCAAGTGCTTAACTTAACACACACTATATTTCCTTCCCCACAGCATATATGAACCCCATCTCATGCCATATCACTATCTTCTATCACGACAATTACCAATAATATAGAAAATTTATATATTGCTTATGTCATTCACGTTTGTCACTTTAAATTGCTACCAACAAATTATTTTGGACCAACAATATTAAATGTTTTTATTTGTATAAGAAGATTATGGGTCCAACACTTGTTTGGGCTTAAAACAAACTTTTAGTGAAGGTAATCTCTAATAGAAGTAACTTATTTTTACTTATACTCTTCTCATTTTTGCATTGAAAGCCATTTACTTATCTCATAAGTAATTAAAAAGAAAATTAGTACCTAAAGCTAATACTTTAACTTTTTGGACATAAAAGTGGGCACATCAATTTTGAGAATTGAGATTAAATTTATTCTCTAACCTTAATATCTCATAAGTTCGACACAATTTTAACTTTCATCACATGTTTAACGACAATATTCTAACAAGTAAAAGTATAATAAAATCTTAACTAAAACATCTTAATTTATTTACTTTTGTTTTTAAATGTGATCTTATTGAAACAGTAAATTCAACCACATATTTAACCTTAATATTTAGCATGTCGACATGTAAATTCGACGCAAACGTGACTATCGTCACATGTTTAACCTTAGTAGTTAAGTTTAACTTCGACGCAAAATTAACTATAATTATATCAAGATTATTTAACCAAACACATTATCTATCTTAAGTCTAATTAACGAACTTTAATCCCTTGCAATTAAGTTATTACCGCAATCATATTGTCAAACCCTTATCAACCGTTTGATCTTGATCACATTATTAAAAAAATAGATTTAATTTTTTTCAAAACTATTAATTTTAAATTAGGACCGTCCAATAAAGATCATGATTAAATATTTGAATGTAAGATGAAATGACTTGGGAAACCAAGATCCCTAATTAACCAAAATAAATCAAATCAAATCAATCTTATAAGAAAAATAAAAATCTAGTTTATATCCTCCAAATCTCCCCGAATGATTTCTTTATATTTATGATATATAAAATATAGAGAGAGAAACACACCCATCTCTCTTGTTTTTAGGATCGTCCTATATCATATATAAATACAATCTCTCTCTAGATTATATGTGGATTGATTGAGCATTTTAATTTTTTAGAGCTGAGCGAGCGAGTGTGTGAAACCGAAGATGTCTCTATCCCGCACGTGCTCTCAGTGCGGCAACAACGGCCACAACTCTCGAACATGCAACGACGGATGCAACGACGGAGGAGGAGAGAACAGCATCATGATTTTCGGCGTTCGACTCACCGGAGGAACCAACACAGCCACCAACCACACCAACCCGTTCAGAAAAAGCGCGAGCATGACCAATCTCTCTCAATACGATCAACCCACGCCTCAAGATTCCAACGCCGCGGACGCCGGATATGTCTCCGACGACATCGTTCATGCCTCCGGCAGATCCCGAGAACGCAAGCGAGGTCAGTAGTTAAATTGAAAATGAATATTAAATTAATCAAATGGTTTTTAATTAATGTTTTGTTTTGGTTAATGAAGGTGTTCCTTGGACGGAAGAAGAACACAAGTTGTTCTTGTTGGGATTGCAACAGGTTGGTAGAGGTGATTGGAGAGGAATTTCTAGAAGCTTTGTTAAAACTCGCACACCAACGCAGGTGGCAAGTCATGCTCAGAAATATTTCCTCCGCCGTCATAACCAGAACCGCCGCCGCCGGAGATCTAGTCTCTTTGATATCACCACCGATACAGTAATTTTATATTCTTATTCTTATTTTAATCTTTCTACTAATTCCTTTTTCTTTCTAGCTGTAATCTACTAGTAATTTCCTTTTATTTCTCTAAAAATACTTTCCTTAAATTTTTAGATTTTCTATTTAATAATAATAATAAATAATTCTCCAGTCAAAAAACTTAATAATTAAGTCAAAAAAAACTAATAATAAAGAATAAGTAATAATATAATATTAGTATACATATATTATATCATATTTTATTATATAAATATTGAAGTTAATTCATATTTATTGATTGTATAATTTTTTTTAACAGCTGTCATGTTTGATTTTAATTTGAATTAATTATTACTATTAAAGTTACTTTGATTTTTTTATATCATAAAATTATATATATATATATATATATATATATATATATATATATATATATATATATATGTATGTATGTCAGTCATAAAAATATTATTTTTGTAAGATTTAAACACTAACTCTTACATTTAAGATTTGTGTGTATCTTCTTTTATAATTGTTATGAATTTGTTTGTGAATTTAATAATAGATATAATTTGAACTCTATAAATTTTTTAATGTAATTTTGTTAATTTATTTCTATAAAAAGAATAAAAAATGATGTAATTTTGTTTATTTATTTTAGGTGGTAGAATCTTCTACTATGATGGAAGAAGATCAATTTCAGCCAGAAACGGTAGCGCCCCTGCCTCCACCTACCCCAAGCGTATATCCGTCTTCACATTACGGTGGCATCCCGGGGACACCTTTTCCGATGGGTCTTAGTCCGGTAGCATTACCGGTAATCAATGGTGAAAGAGCAGGCAAGCCAATTAGGCCAACACCAATGTTGCCTCCTTCTTCTAAGATGGCTAATTTGAATTTGAGAGACAAAGCTGCTGCATCTTCTTCTTCTTCCATTGAGCCTTTGCCATTGTCATTGAAGCTGCAACCTCCGTCCAAGGATCATTCTCCGGAAAGCAGCGGCCATTCGTCGCCGTCGGCTTTTAGAACTATGTCTGCAGGGAAGTATAGTGGTGGGGGTGGGGATAGCATTATCAGTGTTGCCTGAAAATATAGTTTGGTTATGGTTTTTTTTGGTTGACTTGGGTTTGTAAATTGAGGGCAAAGTTGGAAATATACCCAAGAGGAAAAAAAATAGAAAGACATTAGTTATTTAGTGGAGAGAATAATATAAAATAATATAAGTAGGATGGGGAAAGAGAAGATAGGGTTAGGTTATGTAGGTGATTAATTGGATGGGGAAAGATAAAATCTAAAATATTGAATGGGTGTGTTGGGGGATTCTTGTTTCTATTTGGTCTGGGGGAGTGTGAGGTTGAAGTGATAGGGCAGTAGTGGGTACTTCTGGTCTCCTATTGGTTTGTTTCTTTGCAACTTGGTGTATTGGTTTTTAAATATTGACAGAATAATATTTATGCTTTTTATTCCTTTGTTTATGCTCTCACTAGTTGGGAGTTTTTTATTTCAATAATAACCTTTTATAAAATTAGGAGGGATTGGTCTACATGATTAAAGAAAAGATTAGTAGATAAGTGGGGAGGTGATATCAGTGTTTTTTAATAAAACATTTTTTTTAAGGAAATAGAGAATATTGATATCAATGAATGACATGCATTTTACCATTTTTCAAAATATTTTAAAATTATTTAAATGATATTATTGATAGTTTTTTTATTAGACAGTCATATAAAACTATTTCTATAACTATTTTACTTATTAAACTCTTATTTTTCAATATTCTTATTTTTCAATTACTTAAAATTGACGATGAATTATTTTTTAAAAATGTAACACTCGTAAAACATGTGATAAATCACTATATAAATTTTTATATAGAATACTATAGATAAAATGTATAAGTTAAAAGTGGATGATACATCATATTTAAGGCAAAAAAAATAAAAATATTTAAATTGTTTGAATGAAATATGAGGATTAATTTTCTGAATCAAATAAATAGAGGAATAAAAAATATAATTGACTTAAAATGTTTATTTTACTTAATATACCATCTTTTAAACAAATATTCTTTTAATTTCATTAAATAATTGATGTGTTTGGATATAGAATAAATACATAAGTTATTCAATGAATCTAAACAATAATATTTATTTATAAAAGTGACAAGAGTAGTATATATTTAATTTTAAAAATACTTAATAATGTACATTTGATTTTTAATATATTTATTTTTCAAGCACAAAAATTATACTCTTAAAATTAATTTTATTTGAAGTTAAAAATTCTAATTCTTTATTCTCTAATAGATCTTAATATTCATTGTTCAATCCAGGTGTACTTCATATATTCAAACCTAAATAAATTACTTTCTCTTCAATTAATCTTAGTCAAATATAATTTATTTAAAATCAAAATATTTCCCATAAAATCAAATAAGCACTTAAAGATATTTAAAAAAAAATATTTGATGATAATATAAATTTATTTAAATATTTAATATCCAAAAATATTTAGGTGAGACGGTAAGAGTCATTTTTAACTTAATTAAAAATTTTAAACTTGAGTTCAGTTATAAAAAATATATATTTATTAAGAGGTAAAAATATATAAAATAATTGAGAAAATAATTTTTCATGTTTTCACTGTTTTCGTGTATTCTTTTTTACTTAATTATATAATTTTTTGCAGTTGTGTCAGTATATTTAGTTGTTATTTTAAAATTAAGGGTTATATTAAATTGTGTATGTTAAAATAAACGTACAAATAAAAATTTTGTGTGGAAAACAACAATATAAAAAATACGAATCATTGAATTTTAACTTAATTAGCCTTTAGATTCATTATTTAATTTAAAGTTTTAATTTAGTCTATTAATTAATAAAAGTTATATTTTTTTTTACCTCAACATCTATTATGTTAGATAACATGGTCCTTTATATTAAATTTTGATAAAAAAACATTAAATTATACTATTTACATGTGACAATCTAGTTGAAAAAATTATACATAATGAGTTAATTATAGATGACAAACGAATATGTCCGTCCAGATATAGCCCGTATCGTAAAAGAAACTGGGATGGACAAAGCGAGCTTTATTGAGGGTGCAAGTCTAAAATCTTGTTCAATCCAAAAAAATGAGTACGAGGCGGGGCGAGACAATTCCGTAGGCCGTGCACATTTTAAGCCTAAAAATTACAAAGTTTCATGTTAGTGTTCGTGCCCACAAAAGTCCAAAAAAAAAATGGGACGAACATATTACAGGGTGCGAGACAAAAACTTTGATTTGCTTCCTAAAAAAGTACGAGTAAAATGGGCATGTCCGACGGGGCAGACCCGTTTTGCCATCCCTAAAGTCAAATGTCCTCTATATAATGTGTACTCCTCTAAATTCAAAAGTTATTCGGATTGATTGTGACATAAAACTTCTAAGATTCGTTCAAAAACTTCTAAATCCTTCTTCTTCTCTTATACGTTACTTATTTATATTCTTCTCAAGTTTCCCATTTGTAATAAGAATATTCTTACTTAAATTATCTTCATCTTTAATTTTGAAAATGTGAAAGATTTTCCGTAGTGGTTCAATGTTAAACAACTAAAATTTTGATATAATTGGATATTTACTAAGAAAACACAAGAAAATGAAATGTTATTATCATGAGAAGTGTGTTATTTATATAATGACATACATAAATAGTTTGAACTCTGAGAACAAATATGGAATAAAGAAATTATATAAAGCACCTGAATACAAATTGTAATTTTTTCAAATGATTAAATGATAAAAAAAAATCGATTATCGAAAAATAAAAAAAGAAAATATTCAAATTGAAGAACGGAGTTGTTAAATAAAATGATGTTTGAAGATGTCAGTGATGTTTATAATTTTTAATTTATGAATGAATTTAGTGATATTAATATTGTATTTTAAATAAGTTTATTGTCGGTAAATTTTATGTAAAAATTATTTAATTTGCTAAATTATTTTGCCAAATGCATGTTTGATTAATTTGAATATGTGTTAAAACATTGTGTTAAATGGTGTTAATCATATGAGAGAAATATGTATTAAAATCTAATGAAATAGTAGTTATCAATTATATTTTGATTGTTTTATAATGAGAAGTTATAATTGAAAATTACATTGTGTTTGTTATACGTGTTTGTTTGCAAAACTTGTGATATATGTAAAACCTGTTACATTGTGTTTAATAATGACATTGTGTTTTATAATGAAAACAAAACTGGTTATAACGTTGTACAAAATATAGGGCATTATTGATAAGATACTAAACTAGAAATGCATTTAAATATCAGTAAGAGTTGTTACATTATTGTTTCATGGAACCTTGACAAAATGACATGCGTACATTAAAATAACTTAAGGAAGTGATCATTTAAAAAAAAGGGCTAACGATAAATGAATACCGGAAAGTCAAAAGTTCTAGTGATATGTCTTGTCCATGATCAGTTCAACTTATATTTCATACCACGTGACATTATAATTATTAAACATTTGGCACTTCAAAATAATATACGAGAATAAAATGCTTCTTTTTTTTACATGTGTACAAAATGATTAAACTGAAATTAAACTGATACATTGATACGTAATACATCAAAGGGGTGAAGCTAAACTAATACAATGATTGAATTAAAATATTTCGTTAAATTAAAAGATTAAATTGATACATAACACATCAAAATGACATTAAATCGATATAGTTTACACAATCAAGGTTGACTCAAAAGATTAAACTGATACATTTGACCACTATATTTGGAGTCATTTGTCATATAAGTTCTAGGGATCAAAATAACATTAAAATGATGTTATTTGATTCATAATAAAGATACATATTATAGTTTAGTTAAGTTGATAAATACAATGAATGACATCTTTTTTTTTTTTTTTACATTTAACGAATACATATTGTCATTAAACTGATACAAAAAGTTCCTATCAAAATGAAATTTTGTTTGTTACATTAAACTGATGATACATATTGGCCATAACATAACCATCAAGATACATTGAATTGATACATTAAAATGATAAAAAATTCCTATCAAACATATACTTAATAGAGCCATTAAGGTTTACTAAAAAGATTATTGGTGGAGATATCGAATTTGTTGGAGGAACTTTTTGGTCCTTAAGTCTGAGTTGAAAGAGTTGTATAAGTTATGAATTTATTATGTATGTTAGGCCGAGAAACATCTTAAATCAACGATGGTGAAATTTTGCATGTTTCTTTGTTATGTTCATCTATATGGAACTAACTTAATTTAACATCATATTTTTTCCTCTACACCATTGTAAGCTAATTTTGATAACTCGGTAAATTTTCCCCATGGTATAAGACACATTTAAACCTCGTATATATGCCCCATTCAATTTAAAAATGGAATGTAGAAAGAATTAGTGAGACACAACACATGCATAAATTAAAAAGTTTGGATTTTTACCAAAATAATTTTATACATGTTGAAGAATGGGTGTGAATATTGGGCATGAATCGTCAATGAGAACCTAATGGCAATAGAGACCCGAGTGTCCGTTCTTTCAATCAGAGCAAACAAATATTCTCTTCTATGATTTTAGGGTTGTCTAGTTTAGGATTGATTATTTGTATAAAATAAATTGGATTTTGATTGTTTGCAGAATAGGTAAATGTTAGTGTTCTAATTGTTTTAGAGAAATCTATATGTGATCATACAATAATAATTTAAAAAAAGAAAAGAAAAATTCATGTCAGATTAAAATAAACCCAACTGGGTTGCCACATAAGTTGGCTAATATAATAGTTTTTAGGGAATAAAAAGTAACATTTATTAGCTAAGAGACCAAAGTAAAAATTTAAATTAAGTTAAGAGACTCATTCCTAACATATTTTTAATTTGAATTAAATATGTTTTATTAAGTTTTTCATGCAAATAATTGAAATATCCAACCAAGGGGTGCAACGGTGAAGAGTAAGGATAGTAAAAGCAATCAGCCAAGTCCAAACTCATACTAAGGCCCAAAAGAAACAAGAAAGGCGGAAAATAGGCCAAATAATTGAGTACCTTATATGTCAAATCGATTAGAGGTTGTTTGAATTTCAAATTTCAAATTTCACGCCTCATAATCGATTAAGCCTAAGGTATAATTGATTATCACATTGATTAGTGTTCACCCTTATCAATTAAATCAATATGAATTAAAGTCTTAACCATAATAGTTAATTATATCATGCAAATAATTAATTGTTTGCAGCCTATAAAAGGTAACACCCTTATCGTCTTTCTTTATCTCACCATGCATTCTCTTTTTCTTACTCTTTTTATTTAGTTTATATTTTTTTGCAAATCTGCGTGGGTTCTACTCCTAGACCTTATCCCTCATCATGGCACCAGAGAGAATTAGAATCTCTTCCAATTCTTCTGATCCAACATACTCTTCTTAATAATTATTAATCATGGATCAAGAAGTCAGATACAACAGGGAATATTCAACTAAAGAGATCATTCCTTCCTACTTCTTGGAGGTAAGTGTCTTAAAGGATTGTGAGTTCTTCAAAATGCTTGAAGAAGAAAACTTAAGAAGATTCATCTGTGATGCACCATGGATATTTATCTAACTCTGGTGAAGATGTTCTACGCCAACCTCAGATATGCAAATTACGTCATTACTTCGGAAGTCAAGAAGCACTAGATTTCTCTGTCTCTTAAAGAGTTTGTTGAAATACGCAATCTTCCCTATTCTGATCCTAACAACCCTAGGAATTGATCAAAGTAAGGATTTCATTTCTCCCACTTCCTTTTCCTTCATGAAAAATCCAGATTCTAGCATTCCCTCACATTTTATCATGGGTCATATGCACTTGGACATTTCTTTGATTAACTATGTGGTAAGCCAATTCTAGTCCATATAAAACATAATATATGACAACTGTCAAAAGCTTATATGATCATGACATGTTCATTAGGAAACAAAGTTGAGACAAACTGGGCTAGTGTAGTAGTCCATCACATGATGGTGAACAAAAGAAAGGGAGTGATGTGAGTACCATATGGTCACTTGGTCAAAATTCTTGGAGCACATTGGGTTCAATGTTTAGGATAAAGAATTTGGAATAACTCTATAGGTATATGAAATGTTTCGGTAGGACTAATGAGAGTTGATATTAATGAAGGAATGTCATCTCAAAAGCTCCATAGAGCCAAAAGAGCCACTAAGGAGCGTCAATCTTAGTAGAAAGCACCTCATCACACAAGCCCTTCAAATATGGAGGCTTTTAATTACGAAATTCCTCAGACTCATCCTATTGGACATGTGACTCCATACATAATATGGGGTGAATTGTAAACTTATTCCCCTATTGGACATATGACTCACATGAGTAGAAAACATCTCTACTCCTCTGAGAGTATACTTCTCCCCCTTCGGCGTAATAAAAAATGCGAGAAAAAATGCTAGAAAGTAATGCAAACACATACATAAAATTAAACATGATTTATTAATGAATGGAACACATAACTCTTATAGATCAGATGAATTTTAACAACCAAAGAAAGTATTTCGTTAAAAAACATCAAGAGGGCAGGGGAATGAAGAAATAACATGGAAGATAATAAAATAACAATGATAAAAGTTGCCAAAAACAAGTAAACAAGCAAATAAGGAAACAAGCAAAAACACTAATTTGTCCCCTCATCATCATCGTTGGATCTCTTCAGAGATATAATTTTGGTTATGGCGAGCTTGCGAGTGAGATGATAAATTTTGAATTAGTCCTCTATCATACCCTAATTTGTACATTACTCAATAAATTGATACATGCATCATGACATTCACATCATCTACAAATCATATCATGCATTTCATCTCGCATAATGCTTAAAATGTCGACCAAAATAAGTTTTCGGTTATACAGACAAACTGGTTGAATCAATTTTCAAATGTATGTGAAATTAACTGGCAAAAATTTTCAAAATCGAACTTGCAGTCGTTAGTTTTATTAATCTACGATTTGCGTAGTTTAACCTAGTGTGCTCGTTTTATTTTTCGAACTCCTTTTGAGGCCGCATTTTGATCAGCTTGAGCCTTTTTAACCGGATATTTTTTACTTCAAAATTTTATCAAAACATGTATGTTTTCTAGAAATTTATTTCGCTTTGATCATTTTACTCCATGCATTTTAATTTTTTGAGTATTTTTGTGTCTGATTTTTATTTATTTTAATTCCTTTTTTGTTTTTTTATTATCAAAATATCAAGAAAAAATAAATAGAATTAAGTAAATAGTTAGTTTTATTTTGTTTTGTTTTATTAAAAACATTTGATTATTTGTTTCATTTTTTTTAAACTCATTTTGATCTCAAAAAATATCTAGGGGTACTTTAAGTTTTTTAATTAATTAGTAACCCTAGTTTCAATGTTACGTATTATGGCCAATTGATGAGCTACAAGGACACCAATAAGAGCCGCCCAATCCCCATTCATAGATTTGTTAATTGAAATAAAATTCTGTTTTTACCCTTCCAAATAATTAACAGAATTTATTTCTTTAGAGTCACTTTAGTTGTATCTTTTATTCTCAATGTATAAATAATTGTGTAACATGCCAATTCAAAATTAATGCTAAAATCTATACTCATCAAAAATTACTCTTTTCTCTATTTCTCTCCCATCTTCATCTTCCCCAATTTTCTTTCTTCCACCATTGTTAAACCTTCAAATTTTAGTTTTATGTTCTAACATTTGGCATCAAGAGCCTTGGTTATCGATCCTAATCCGCTACAACAATGGAAACCGTTTCCAATGATCTAATTCCCACCAATCTTCCTCTTCTTAACCTCAACTTTACTCAAAGATTTGAAGGGTCCTACACCAACAACCTTTTTCACTCTTCTTGCTGTCCTCATTTAAGCCACAATCTTCCCTTTTCTGGTCCTCAGTTTCTTTGCTACACTTGGTTTCACAAGATGAACCAAGGTGTCATCTTCTTCCTCAAAACTTTCTTCGTCCAGATCAATAATATTCTCAGCAGTTTCATGAGACACATTTGCTGGTTTCTTGCTAGGTAAATTTTTACCAAGAGAACATAATCCCTCAGCAGCCACTTCCTTTTCTGATCTAGATGAGTCATCATCTTTCTCAGCTTGGGTTTCCACCTCAGGAGAGGGGTCCCTTCTGGACAGAGGGGTAGAAACACCCTTGACTGCATGCCCTTCATTCAGAATCCTAGTAACTAGGTTCCTAATGGTACGATCAGTAAAGTGCATGTCATCTTTATGAGGAGATTTTTCAGGAATGTTACCTTGCTTACTTCCAGCCATGGAAGAGGGACCTGGGGCGTCACCTGGTATCACATACAGAGGAGTAACATCCAACACGTCTTCATCTACAAACTCCATGGAGGGAGCCCTTGCATGATGAGTGGGTTTTGATCCTGAGGATGAGGGATGTTGAGACATGTTGTTGAACTTTTGAAAAACAATTCTTTGCCCTAGCAGAGGTTCTCTGAGAAGTTGGATGAAGATGGAATTGGTTGTGTTTAGGTAGCGTGTGGCAATGGCATAGATACTAGTTCCAATACTAGGTAAAGATTTATCATTAATGTGGCTCTTTCTTTTAAGTGTGCAAACAATATTTTTATTACCTTTTCCACTCCATATTAATTGCAATAACTTTACAATAATCCAAATCCTCAATTTCCCTCTTACATATTCAAGCTCATTATCATCCAAACCCCTTGCAATTTTGTCAGTGAATTGCATTTCATGCTGTAGAGCTATGAATTTGTCTTCCACAAATTCTCTAATGGAGTGATGACAGAAGTTAATGTGCTTGATCCGACTATGTTGAATAGGATTTTTGGACATAGTTGTAGCATTCAGGTTGTCATAGTACAATGTCATGACATCGAGTGTGACATTGTATGCAATCATCATTAGTTTCAACCAACCCTGTTGAGAACAACTACTTCTATCTGCTATATATTCAGCATATACACCCTTTTCATCTTTCAACTGTATAGGAGCAGATGTCCTTTCACTCTCCATCCCAATCTTTTCAACATTGTTCTTGGCACTTTTGCTTTGAGATAGACACATAGGCCCTTCTATCTGCTTGACTGGTAGCCCAAGTCCAACAAAGCTCTTTCCAACTTCAGACTGTATATGACTAGCAACATGTTAAACCATCTGATCCAACTTCCTATCTATTTGAGCCATCATGAGCTTTTCTCCTTTGGAAGTGATGTTAAGTATGAGTTTCTGGTGTGACATCCTTATCTGAGATTTCCCACAGACTTTCAATTTGGGAGTATCTCTAGCAGATATAATCATCTTCATCCCTTTCTCCTTGACTAAGGTACATTTTGAGGAGTAACTAATTTGAGAGTTTCACATGTAACAATTGTCTTTGGTTCTGACTCCTTCCATGATTACTTCATTTTCGTTGTTGGTAATCAGACATTAAGTTTTAGTGAAGTTAACATTTGGACCTTGGTCACATAGTTGACTGATGCTTATTAGATTTGCAGTCAAGCCTTTGACAAGTAGGACCTTGTCAAGTTTAGGAGCTCCAGGGCATTAAAGTTTTCCTATCCCCTTGATTTCACTCTTTGCTCCATCACCAAAGGTTACATAGCTTATGGCATGAGGATGAAGGCCAGTTAGCAGGTCTTTATTTCCAGTCATGTGTCTGGAGCAACCACTATCAAAATACCAATCTTCTTCGGCTGATACTCTGAGGGGAATGTGAGCTATTAGACTTGTAACATTAGTCTTAGGAACCCTTTGCTTCTTGTTGACAGGCCTGTGTTGTTTGGGTCTGGGGTTGATAGTGAGTCTTATGATGAACAGGGCTAGGATAACCATACAACTTATAGCAGAAGGGCTTCAGGTGACCAAATTTCCCACAGTAATGGCATCTCCATCTTTGGTGTTTCCCTTTCTGCTGTCTTCTCTTCTGATGTTGTGACATATGATTTGACATCACAGGTTTGCTTTTACTCTGGCTGCACTCAGGTTTGGCTTTAGGTTTGCAACCAGTGTCACTGCACTCAGGCTTAGATCCATTATATCCAATGCCAGATTTATCTCCTGTTATTTGTCTATTTTGGAGAATCTTGTCTAGGGAGTCAGATCCATTGTTTAACATTCTTACATACTTGGTCATCTCTTCTAGTTTAGAATTCAAGAACATAGCTTCAGTATTTAACTTGGAGATGGTTTCCAAATGGTCTACCTTCTCATTCTCTAGTTGTACTACCTTTTGGCTTTCAATTTGTTGACTTTCATCTAGCTTGGCATTCAAAACCACTGCTTCTGTTTTTAATTTGGAGATGGTTTCCAAGTGTTCTACCTTCTCATTCTCAAGTTGAGTTATTTCCTTCTTCTGGCTTTTAACCTGTTTACACAACTCTACACTTTTGTGACACAGCTTTCTGTAGGTAGTGGCCAACTCTTCAAAGGTTACTTCATCATCACTTGAGTCTTCATCAGAACCCCATCTTCCAGTCAAGGCAGTTACCAGATTTGCAGATTCTTCTATTTCACTCTCATCAGACCAAGTGGCAGCAAGACTCATCTTCTGCTTCTTGAGGTAGGTTCCACGTTCAGTTCTAATGTGTCCATACCCATCACATTCATAGCACTGTACTTCTTTTCCTTCTTTGGGCTTATCATCTGAGCTTGCTCTTTTTCCAGCATTGTTGGATTTACTGATGTCATATGATATGTTCTTGACATTAGCCTTGGATCTTAGATCCATCTTTTTCAACAGTCTGTTGAACTGTCTTCCCAACATTGCTACTTCATTGGCTAAATCTTCATCAACATCCTGACTATTTTCCTCTTCTGTGTTTGACATGAAGGCCATGCTTTTGGTTTTCTTTTTAGAACCATCATTCAATCCCATCTCAAATGTTTGGAGGGAACCAATTAGCTCATCAACTCTCATGTTGGAGATGTCTTGAGACTCTTCTATGGCAGTCACCTTCATAGCAAATCTCTTAGGGAGTGACCTGAGTATTTTTCTTACCAATTTTTCATCTGACATCTTCTCTCCCAGGGCTTCTGAGGCATTAGCAATTTCAAGGATACTCATATGAAATTCATGAATATTTTCATCTTCTTTCATCCTTAAATTTTCAAACTTGGAGGTGAGCAGCTGAAGTCTAAACATCTTTACTCTAGATGTGCCTTCATGAGTGGTCTTGAGAATGTCCCAAGCATCTTTAGCCACTTCACAGTTGTTTACCAACCTGAAAATATTCTTGTCCACTCCATTGAATATTGCATTCAATGCTTTAGAATTTCCAAGGGCTAGATCATCCTCCTCCTTGGACCATTATTCTTCAGGTTTCTTATCAGTTGTGGCTTCTCCTTCTTTAGTAATTACAGGATGTACCCAGCCTGTTAACACAGCCTTCCAAGCCTTGCTATCAAGAGATTTTAGGAAAGCTACCATTCGAGGTTTCCAATAGTCATAGTTAGATCCATCCAAAATTGGTGGCCTGTGAACAAATCCTCCATCTATCTCCATTGTACCAGAAAGTATTGTCCCTAGATCTCACCCAGAACCAGAGCAGGATGCCTGCTCTGATACCAATTGAAATTCTGGTATCAGATATGAGATGTCGAAGGTAATGTCACGACACCAATATCTAAGTTATGCAAACAGGATAAAGATAAAGAATAGTACTGCAATAGACACAAGCAATTGTTTACCCAGTTCGGTCCAACTCACCTACATCCGGGGGCTACCAAGCCAGGAAGGAAATCCACTAAAATAGAATCATTTCAAAGACTCTCGGTACACTTCAACAAGTTACAGTCTTTCTCACCTAATCTCTACCCGTGCAATTTCCACCTAAGCACTCTTAGATATGAGAACCCACTCACTTCCCTTCAATCACACCTGTGATTTTAAACAACAATTCCTTGTGAAAAGAAAACACTTTTCAATAACACACACTTGATTTTACTTCACAGTTTCAATCAAGTAGACACACACTTGATCTCGCTTAACAACTTTGATCAAGTAGACACACACTTGATCTTGCTTAACAACTTTGATCAAGTAGACACACACTCTTGCTTAAAAGCTTTGAGTGACAAATTACAACCATAAATCAGACCAATTTAATCATCCATGGATGACTTGAATGGCTTACAAGTCTCACGACTAAATAAGACACAAACCCTAGCTCTATCTCAGTATTTCGCTCAGTATTGGTTGTGTAACAAATCAGGTTTTCCATGTCCTATTTATAGAAGCATTCAGCTGGGCTTGGACATCTTGAAAACCCTAAATCTATTTTCCAATTAAATCTTCTCATGACAGCTGGTTAGATCTCCTTGGAAAATAAGTAAATCAGGTTGTAATCAATGATTGAATGCGCCTGCAAATCAGATCTTCAATCATACATAGATTGCCATTTAATGCGCAATCACAAAACACATAACATTCTCCCTGAATGTTCTGTGTACAGGATGTCATGACATCGGGTCTGACATCCTGGAACAATCCTGCATAATTCCATAATTCCATTTATAATTTCCAGCAGGTACAGACATATCAGATGCCATGATATTGTGTATGACATCCTGAAACAATCCTGCATAATTATATTTCCAGCAGGTACACAATATCAGATGCCATGACATGGTGTATGACATTCTGAAACAATCTTGCATAATTATGTTTTCCATTTAAACTCCAGCAGGTACACAAATATCTTATGTTAAGACATCACATGCAACATCTTGTGAACACTCTTTGTTTTACCAAAATTGCCGCCAACACTTAGAACCAACAAACTCCCCTTTTTTTATAAAACATAGTTCCTTTTTTATTAAAAAACAATTTTATTTTATTTTTATCTTTTATTTTATGATTAATACTTATTTTGTTTTGTTTTGTTTTATATTTATTTACGACGACTGTTTAGTTTTATTATTATTATTATTTGTTTTATTTCATTTATCTCATTTCCCAAAAAACTAGCAAGATACATTTGCGTCCGCACGGGTAAATTTATTTAATACAGTATAAAATATATTTAGATACACGTGTAAATTTGAAATGAAAAAAAGAATTTGGAGAAGAATAAAATAAAATTTTCACATTTGAAAATAAAGAATTCATCTCTCAATTAAAGAAAATTGCTGGTTAAAATCAAATAAATATTGTCCTGATAGTGACCGTAAAATGAAAAGTTAGTGATGTCCACTTTTATTAAGTGATATTCAATGTAATACAATATAAAATATTTTTAGATACACATATCAATTTATAATGTGTTACTTAATTGTGAAATGAACAATGATGTTATAAACTCAATTGTATTAACTAATGATATAAAAAAAGAGACCCGTAAGATGAAGAAAGAAAGAAAAAATCACATTTAAAAATAAAAAATTTGCATCTAAAATAAAGTTAGAATATTGTCTTGATAGTGGCCCGTGAAATAGAAAGTTAGTTGTGTGCACTGTTATTGAGTGTTATTCAATTTGATACAATATAAAATGTATTTAGATACACATGTCAATTTTAAATGAGATACTTAATTATAAAATGAGCAATAGTCATATAAATTATGAATATTTTATATATATAATAATTATAAAATAATTATATTTTGATTTTAGATAAATTTTGTGTTTTAAAAATTCAATATTTTTCTATATTCTTCTTCATTAAATTAAAACGAGGTTCAAATTATGTTATTTATACTTAATAAAATAAAATAGCAAAAAAAGATGGAGAGAGAAAAAAATTAAAATGAAAGTGAGAAAGTGTGAGAAAAAAATGTGGGGGAAATTTGAAATTTGAATTAAGAGAAGAAAAGGAAGAATGGGAAAGTAAAAAAGTAAAAAGTGGGAAATGAAAGAGGTGGCAAAATGAGGTAGTTTTAATTTTTTTAGCATTTTTAATTTTTTTAGTATTTGTTAATTACAAATATGTTCTTTTGCTAGTACAATTAGGGACTAGTTTATTTTAATGGATAAATAGTTGATAAGTGTACCCCTATTCCTTTGGTTGTAATTTTCATTTGTTCTTTATTTTTAGTTAGATAAAATGAACTAATAAATAATCAGCAAAAAATAATTTTTTTTTCTTCTAAAAATTGAAGCACTTAGTCAACACCAAGCTTCCACTATTCCAACTTCTCAAGCATTTCACCTTCAATCACTTTCAAACTTTTAAACCATGTCAATTCACTTTTGCAAACGCTAATAAAAAATTTGATCCAACGTCAAGCCATTTTTCCAAATAAAAAATAAAAAATACTTATGTCTTATTAAGCACTTTTCAATAAGGATGAAAAATGAACTTGGTGGATACCACGAACTCTATAGGCTAGGATACGAGATAGATATCTCGCCCATCGGAGTACTCGTCATCCCATAAAAAAAACTTTCATTGTGATTCTCGCAAACCTTAATAAAAAACCTTACAACATCTAAAAATATCAAATCCTTTTGCAAATAAGATGGAAAAGGAATACGGTGGATACAACGAACTCGAGAGGCTAGGATTCGAGATGGATATCTCGCTCATCCAAGTTCTCGCCATCATTCAAAATACATCAAACCCACCAAACCTATTTTTCTCGTCGTCGCACGATCTTTCAAACCCTTTTTATAAACAAAAGGTATTTAGTTTCGAGACGATGTAAGGCAATGCTCTGTCCACAATCTTGTGAGTTGAGATAAGTGGCATTTTCCCTTGAATGTTGATATGTAGAAATCTATTCAATGTGATGCAAACACACGCTTCTCACTTGTTTTGGATAGCAAGAAATGTTTTTCCGTCGATTCAGAAAAAATAGATTTTCTACCTAGAACTATGTAGCCTCGAGTTCTCCATTGCACTCAGAGATACGTAGGAGTGAGATTCAAAGTCTTGTCAGGAACCCCAATAAAAAATAAACCTTTTAGCCCTTTTCTTATTTTCTTTTAAAAACTCAAGAAGCCAACATTTATAAGTTAACATTAATGCGCACAACTAATCAAATGGTTTCCGTTGATTACAACGGATGTGAGTGGTGTTAATATCTCCCCCTTGCGTAATCGACTCCCGAACCCGAATTTAGTTGTGACGACCAATATCATTGTCGTTCTTTTAGGGGTTTTATTGATATTTTCCCTTTCCCTATTTGGGAATAAGTAAAGTTCACTAGTGACTCTGTTAGCCCATTCCGCGAGCGTGCGATGCGCCTCGCGAGGTCGTATTCTTTTTTCCGAGGCACGACAGATGGAGACTCTATTTGGAACCCTGATTTCCCTCAAGTGAGTCAAGCCTAGTTTGTTTTGTTGCGTGCTTATGTTTATTTACTTGTACGAATTTTATTTATCTTATGCTTTTGTCATCTCTATATTATTATATAATATGTTGTATGGTTCCATTATGCTGTGGTATTGGATTGATACTCTGATTGCAAACCTTGTGATAAAGACTCTATACCCGAGTCTAGAGTGGAAATATAAGATAGGGTGATAGTTGAGAAGTGCGGACTCCTGAGGTGAGTACCTCGTAAGGGTCGACACGAGAACCTCACTTAGAGTAGATCCTTTTAAAAGTGGTGTCTTCCGACAAGTACTTTTCGTAAACTTCGATGTTTCAAAGGGGTCTGTGACTTTAAAGACCTTTTTAGAACATTGAACCCTTTGACCAACTAGGAATTATGGTTGTGTAGTATAGAACTCCGTCCGAGTGGATACCTCGTAAGGGTCGGTACAAAAATCTCTCTCATAATAGATTCTCTCGAAAGAGTTGACGCCTGACAAGTATTTATGCCAAGCGGAAAATATTCTTGTGAATCCATGACTCTGAGAACCTTGTCTAGAACCCCGAATTTGATAGTTGCATAGTGCGGATCCCTGAGGTGGATACCTTGCAAGGGTCGGTAGGAAAACGTCACCCATAATAGATTCCCTTTAAGGAGTTAACGGTCGACAAGTATTTGCCATAAGCATCAAACATTCTTATGGATCTTTGACTCTGGGATCCTTTGCAAAACCCTAGATCATACCCGGTGAGAACCTTGTTGTGGAAAGCAATCAAATTCATCCATACCTTGGACCTTTGGACCTATATGAAAAAAAGCGCATTACATCTATTAACATGTCATTGCATTTGAATTCATCAGCATGCAGTGCATATCATTCAAAAAAGAATAAAAAGTCATTCTGCCTTTATCCATAACCAGCCAGTTAATTTCTCAGAACCCATATTGAACTTGTGGTAGTTGTTAAGGACAATATAGCATTTGAAGCAGGATCAAGTGAAGATAGGAGGGAATACAAACATATTAAAAGGCCGGGTGGACCGAGTGTTGGAAGTTGTGGTAGTTATGTCAAAGAAAAATCTTCAACATGCTATTTTAGAGAATGTCAATCTCCCAGCAGGCTTTACTATGGTGACTAATCCGACGTACGATCTTCCCCTGAATATGCTCCTAAACAAGTTCCTACTCAACCTTAGCTGGTGCATATCCCGATATCTAATGAGGTGCCCATGGTGCAGAAAAACCTAATTGTTCATAGTGATGAAGGGAATCCTCAACTCACAAAGAACATGCCAAATTTTTAGAGTGCCTACCTGATGATAAAAATGGAGCGTTCTCAAGTTCCTGAAGTTGCAGAAAGAAGTCGTGATCTGAAGAAATGATTGAGGGATATAGAAAGCTTTAGCATGTTAAGTCTTGATGACATGTGCTTAGTGCCAAATCTAGTTATACCATCGAAATTCAAAGTACCCAACTTTGAAAAGTACAAAGGAAATAACTGCCCAAGACACCATTTGGTGTTGGTTTGCCAAAAAATGACCTCATATACTCACGATGATAAGATGATGATTCACTATTTTCAAGACAATTCGAGTGGGGGTATCATCGAGTTGGTACATAAAACTAGAAATGAGCCATATTCAGTCATGTGAAGACTTGGCCAATGATTTTTTGAAGTAGTACCAGTACAACTTGGACATGGTTCCAGATCGAAGGTAGCTGCAAATCTTATATCAAAAGAGCAACAAATACTTCAAAGGATATGCACATCTATGGAGAGAATTGGAAGCCCAAGTGCAACCACCACTCTTAGATAGAGAATTGGTTGACATGTTCATGGACACCCCGTAGAGCCCATACTTTTGAATGATGGTAGACAATGCGTCATCAGACTTCTCTGATCTGGTGAAAGTTGGAGAATGCATCGAGAGTGGTCTCAAGAACGGAAAAATCCAAGATGCCTTAAGCAGCCAAGGTAGCGAGAATGAATCCATTAGCAGTTTCCAAGAGGAAGAAGAGGATGAAATTAATGCAGTCATGGCAAATGTCGAGTATTCTTATGGTGCACCAGCAAGATCTTATGGTCCTCTATCTTTTCAGTGTTCACCATTTCCAGCGCCACATTATCCTTATGGGCAACCAATAATGCCTAGAGTGCTATACCGATAACCATGGATTGCTCCCTTTTCAAATCAGCGAGCCCGTGGTTGAGGATATAAGAATCAGCACCAGAGCCATCATAGGCCTCGAAACTACTTGGAAAGAAGGAATGTTCCTCTTGATCCAATTCCTATGACATACAATCAACTTCTACAGTCTCTTATTCAAACCTCATTAGTGGATCCCAAACCTCTAAAGCTTGTACCACAATCGTTCCTTCCTGGATACGATCCTTATGTGCAATGTGTGTCGCGGTGAAGAATCAGAGACCAAGCTATTGATTAGACTTGACTCATGAATCAAAATATCACCACCGAACTTTAATTTATCCAATGGAAGGGGAAAATATTTAAAAATAACCCAATATGTATATGCAAAGCTAGAATATTAAACTTAAGCTAAGCAAAAAGGGGGGGAGATTCTAAAGGTATGGGGGTGTGTTATGAAAAGGGAAGGTATCAGCATCCTAATCATCTATAGTACTCTACAAGAACCTTTTAGATATATGTATTTGGTTTTAAATTGTTTGCTATTTGATTGGGGAGATGATAAAAAGAACATTTTTTATTGTTTGATGATTTGGAAAGACATTGAGTCTTATGCCTACGTACCCGTGAAGGATCAAAACCTCGTAGTTCAGGTTCAAAAGTAATAAGGGATTTGTTGAGTTTGGTTTTATGAGAAAGATACAAATTGTCATCTTAAGGAGAAAAATCACATTTAAACCACCACAAACATGTGGAAGATAGATCTTTGCACCAAAGTGAAAGAAGGGATCTCACTTGGATATAGAATCAACAAGTATGCCACATACCTCTTCCAAATGGAAAAGAATCAATATCAATCTCAACAATGTTATGGGGTAGGAGATTTAAATCTCAACTAGGGATGACTAACGTCTAATCCTTTTATGAAAAGGTTTTAAACATGGAAAAGCCAAAGGGTAAAAAGGGTTTGAATTAAGTTTATGTTTTTTAGGTCTTATGAAAAGATCTTTGAATATGCGTAAGTGTTTTGAAGCATTTGATTAAGAAATAAAAGGGGAAACAATGACCTAAGTCAAAGTTTATTATGAAAGTGGTTATAAGAAGGAGGGAGAGATAGAATCCTAAGGTTTAAATTGGGGGGAACCTAAGATTGTATCTAGAAGTTTTTGGATTAAGGGGAAACAAAGTTGTATAGAATGCAGATGAACACACACATGCAAAATGACAAAAATGTCATGATTCCTTTCCATTGGATATAAATAATAACAAGGTTGAACGTGCATTAACATTAAGGCATAAAATATGTCTAAATACAATGACAATCACAAGGTATGGATGACAATATTAAACATGGTTTTTTAGGCATTGAGATAAGCATAAACAAGACATGACGAAGTTTCACACAACATCACAAGACACAACATATTGATGGTGAAGACAAAATCATACTTAACGTGGTAAAAGCATTCATTGGTTCATCGTAAACACAACATGAATCAATTTAGGTCAAATATGAATCACATTATAAGTCTTCACAAAATAAACATTAGAGTTGAATCAAAGTTCATGATAAAACCAAACTTAAGTGGAAACCTAAGCACCTCCTAACCATTCATTCAACATGTTTTCAAGGTGAATCAATCGATACATTGTATGAAAATAATCAGGTTCAAACATGTTAAGGATAACAATCAATATTTAAAAGAGTGTGTTTTAATCATATAAAATTTCAACATCAGGAACAAATAAGACATAAGCCGAAAGAATCAATTAGGAGCCTTAAAAAAACATTTAAAACACATGTTTTCCATCCAATCAAAAGTGGTGAAATAAATAATATTTTTGGGATTTTTTTTGGTGTCATCATAAAATAGACATTCTCATGAACATATGGCAAAACGAATGGGTCAAAAATATTAAGGGATCATGAAGTTATGGATATTTGAAGTTATGAAGAAAAATGAACATTTAACAAGTGAAAACAAAAAACCATTACACTACCCAGATTTGAACCCACACCTAATAACTTAACAAACCAATGTTTTACCACTGGGGTACAATTCCAATTCATGTATTTAGTCACATCAATTAAAATATATATTAAAGTGACTTTTACAATTTAAAAAATGGCTCCAAACTTCGTCTTCCTCATTCATCCTGTAGTCCATAGTTTCCACCATTTTCACATATTGTCAAAGCTCTAACTCTCTCAATTCTTAACGAAATCAAAAGTTGTAAAGACCAAAACTACTTAGAATTCCGAAAGGAGTCTAATGGTACTCACCAATTTCATTCATTTTTCATAAATATCCAAAAATCAAACAAAATGCATATGAACCCTAAAAATTGAATTTAAAATTAAATTCCAAACATCACCGATTAAGACCAATGATAATAGGGGTTTTGTTCCTGACATCTTGGCAAGTGTAATGGTAATAAGAATGATGCAAAATGGTGCCTTAAATCATAAATTGCAGAAATGAATACATACCTCAAAAATGAAAGTCGTCCTTTGGAGTATGGGTGTTCCAGATGTGATTTTATGATTTGAACAACTTCCTTACACCTCTAGGAAGGTGTTTGAATGCCTGGCTTGAGCTGAGAGTGCTTGGTTATTCCTTTCCAAATCAAGTTGCAAGTTATGAAAATGTTATTTGGAAGATGATGTTAGAGCTGTTACAGAAGTTGCTCAAGTGTTTGGACAACTTCTAATGGATGTTTAGAAGTTGTTTGAAGTGTTGGTTTGGAGAAAACACAAGCACAATGGAATTTGGAAGTTTGAGGTTTGGAGAATTTACTACAATGGAGTTTTTGTGCCAATTCTGGTGTATTGATTTATGAGACTTGTCTCTCTATTTATAGGGGCTCCATATGGTTCATGTAACTTGCACAAATCAATCTTGGTTCAATTGGAATGCTAGTTTGGTGACTTTGTTTCATTTTGCACAAAAAAACATAATGGATCATGATGAAAAGGTGGAGTGAAAGAATGAGCTTAGAGGTACTTTTAGGATGTCTCTTCTGGTTTATAGGTTAAGTGTGATCAGAAGAAACAAGTTAGAAGCTCAATGCAAGAGTGGTTGGAAAAGTTGGCCTTTATCAAAATGGATATGAAGTTTTTTGCAAAACCTTCCAAATAAGACATCAAGACTTGGTTAATGACTCAATCCCTTGTGTAATGCATAAAATGTTTGTGTAATCTTATAATTAAGGTGAGATTTAGAAGCAAGATAGCCTGTAAAGCAAGATCATGTAGCTTTGGCTCAAGGTTACATGATGAATTTGTCATGAAAATGACCCAAAATTCAGATTTGGAGAGCCAACTTCAACTCTTCGAAACTCCTAGCTCAAATATGATAATTTCATGCTCTTAGACTTTTTGGAAAGCTAAGACCATGCTCTATAACTTTCATGTTGATCACCTTTCTTGAATCAGTTGGGATCTGGGTGAAAAAATGGCATAAAGTTGGTCATTTGACTAGGTCAGCATGCTGAAAATTTCATTAAGTGTTTTACCACTTGACAAACAAATGAATCATCCATTTCATGGCCCCATATCTCCTTATTCGTGCATTTGTTAAGGTTTTATCACCTAGGACAAAGTTTAAGTATGAAGCAAGGTCTTTAATATGATCGTTGGATCAAAGAAAATGGTGGTTTGGATCATAAGTTATGGTCTTGGAAAGTTGGGTACTTGGACATGTATTTTTTCATAACTTAAAAAAAATTTCAAAACCAAATCTTGCCCATTTTGCAAGTAACCTCAAATTTCTTATTTACTCTTGATAAAATGACTTCAATGATCATATTTTCATAATCCTTGACTTGAAAAGTCCACAGTTGACCAAAAATTTTAAAAGTTAAACTTTGACTTTAAGCATTTGTTGACTTTTTCATTAGTTGTGTTCAAACTTTCATCTGCTTATGAACCTAACCTCTTGAGCCATATGAATTGTATGAGTGGGTTATGAGTATAAATTTTAATACCTTAGATCCTGCCTCAAGCCATAAAATCATGCTTTGGTCAAAGAGCCAACATTAAACTGACTTTGACCAAAACCCTAATTTTGAGTGTCAGATGAATTGTGGCTTGATGAACTTGAGATGGAATGATCTTGAAATTGATTCTTATTGATGGAAGTCACTTGATTACTTGGGAAGGATGAGTAGTTTTAAATGTTAAAACTCATGCCAAGTCTTGATTGATCAATCTTTGAAAGCTCTGGGTGCAAAACCCTAGCTTAAGACAAACAAAGTAGAAAATCTTTTTGTATTTTCAATAGGTTAGTAGTGCAAAGATGCTAGATGTCATGCAAATGGTACAAATGATAGTGGCATCTTAGGGTTGAAAATTAGGGTATGACAGATGCCCCTATTTAAGTTTCTTCAATCTGGAGATATGAATATTGGAATTTTCATCTCGACGTGGTTGAAGAGATTTAAATTCAAACATGCACGATTTTTGGCCCTAAGAGGCCACCAAATGCTTATGATATGATATGCATGCAGGACTCAGGAATTCTATGAGGAACAATGTCACAGGGGAGTAATATTAGTTGATAAAACACATAGGGATAAAGGAACACCACTATGGGGACAGACAAAAGGAAATTCCACCGAGGAAAAGATTACAACTTCAGTTTGCAAATTCCAATGGATCCAGGCTCTCTGGGGAATAGATCATTCCAAATGATCATGACTTCAACTGAAGAAACATCTTCGCAACAGGTTTCTCAAAGGTAGAGATGACAATCTGTTCAAATAACGAGTTCTAGCTTTCGCAACAGGTTTCTCAAAGGTAGAGATGACCGCCTGTTCAAATAACGAGTCAAAATAAAAGTACGTTTCACTGAGGAAATATCTTTGCAACAGGTTTCTCAAATGTAGAGATGACCGCCTATTCAAATAACGAGTCAAAATAAAATTACGCTTCACTGAGGAAATATCTTCACAATAGGTTTCTCAAATGTAGAGATGACCGCCTGTTCAAATAACGAGTTAAAATATGCTTACATGATCAAAACATGAGTCAACTTCTTCTTTACTTAAATACTCCATTTAGAAAAGGAAAAATAAACTTATCTGCGATTCGGGTCATAAGCCAGCGAACGGGCCTTGGTTTCTTCTTTAACCAAGTCTTTCTCTTGGAAAGGATCAATGAACAAGCTCCTAAAGAGGTGACCACTTGTTGGGGAAAGATAAGTAACTTCATCGGGTATCTTCGAAGGATGCGGGTCAGTTAATCTTATAAAAATCTGGAATTCTCAAATAAAGAGAAAATAACAGTAAGGATCTCCAACAGACTTCCACCGTGATTTACTCGGGAAAGTACCATTGGCTGTGACTAACACCTCACTGGTGATATAAGTCCTTGTAACGGAATACCTCACCAGGGATATAAAGTCCTGTGATAAAAGAAAGATGCTTGTAGTAGTCTTCAACAAACTTCTCTGACGAAATTTTCTTGGGAGATGGCCATTTATTGGAAATAACGTTTGATATGTTGATAACTCCATTGGGGATAAACAAACTTCTCAAAAAGAGGCTGCCATTATTTATCCAAAATGGGAGTCAATAAGCTTCTCGGGAAAAGATAACTACTTATTGGGGATCAGAGATCATGAAACAGGCTTCTCAAATAAAGAGACAGCTACCTGTTGGAAGTCTTCATCAAACTTCTCTGGAGAGAAAACCATCTGATGGAAGAAAACTTCTATATTAATAATTCCTTTGAGATAGACAAGCTTCTCAAAAGAGATTACCACTTGTGTTCATACCGGGAAAAAGGATATGTCTTCACTGGCAATAGTGAAGATGTTTCTCCTGGGGAGACAATGCAAAATAAACGCACTCTCGAGCTAGGTTTAACAACCTAGAGAGATTCATCATTAATTTCCAAATATTTGGCTCACTCCAGGAACAACTTGAGAGAAAAAAAATAGTAAGACTCTACAAATGGGGAATGAAGCTCAATTGGGATTTTATCCTATCCAAAGATGGAAAATGACAACTAAAACAACCATCTTCCACGAGGAATGAACTCAGTGGGGAGTTAGAAAGGATATAAACTCTCTGCTTAAGGTTGACGACTCCTATAGGGAAGGAAACATAACACCCAAGGATGAACATATTCAAAGAAATTGAGGTAAACGTCATCAAGGAATGCAAAAAATGGATGTGAATTTGGTTATTCATGATATATATGCATGTATGTATATATGCATGTATGTATATATGCACGTATGTATATATGCATGTATGCACGTTATGTTTATGCTGACAAAAACAGACAAAACAGACACGTTAGGGACATAATATGTTTCATAGCTCAACATTTGGCTAGTCTCATTAAGGTGGAAAACATCACTGGAGATGAGTTAAAGGTCATCAAAGTATAAAAGTCTCGTTGCGAGGTCCAATTCTCTCTGGGAGAGGAAGATGCTTCATCTGGGGATGAAATGTGAACCTTTGATAGAGCAAAGATCTTGTTGCTGGGTTCCAATTTCTCTGGAGAAGAAGACTTCACTCAGGAGAAAAAAAATGTAGACTCTACCAATGGCGGGTCTAGATTGGTCAGGAAAACCTTCAAAATGATTCTTTCAGGGATAATGAATATCGCTTGAAAAATCTTGACTGTTTATTTTAAATCTTGATAGAAAATCCAGGCTTAACACTTTGCTGGGGAACATTGAGTTCCAACATCTAACACTTCACAACTTACTCGCCACTTGGGGATTTAACTATGAACGTTCTTTTTTTGCATTCACAAATCAAAACAAAATTTTATTTTGAAAAAAAACAATTTTTTCAAATATTCGTTTCAAGAATTTTTATCAAAATAAAAATGATATTTTCGCGGAGCAAAAATAAAATAAGGATTGCCAATAAATGGATAAGTCTCAAATTTTATTGATAGAATGGTGATCCACAAATGGCGTGATCCCATGGATATTTACAAAGTTAGAAAAATGGTAATATGGGAAAAGGCTACATTAAAATACAATGAAACTATTCTCTCTAACAAATTTGAATTCCAAATGTATTTGGGCTTCTAATAAAAGCCAGTTGAGAGCTTTGACAGGCAGACGTTTCTTCAAGTGATCCAATATGATCTGATGCAGTTACTTGCCATAATCCTTTGTTTTGCCTAGATTGCCTTTTCAGGTTTTCAATCTACCAGGATAATCATTTTCTGTTTATGTCTCTAATTTTTGCCTGGACCTCCCTTTCGGGTTTTTCAGTCCACCGAGACGCTCATTTTTTCCTAAGCCGCCCTTTTGGGTTTTCGACTTAGCGAGCTATTCTTTTATTTTTTCTAGGCGAAGTATTTCTTGACTGCGTCAGTATTCACAGGATGTGGGAGCTCCTCACCATCCATATTTGTAAGAATCAAGGCCCCCTGAAGAAGGCTTTCTTGACAACATATGGGCCATCATAATTAGGATTCCACTTGCCCCTAGAATCAGATATGAAAGATTGAATCTTTTTAAGCACAAGGTCACCTTCTCTGAATATGCGAGGTCGAACCTTCTTGTCGAATGATTTCTTCATTCTCTGCTGATATAACTGACCATGGCATAAAGCCGTCATCCTATTTTCTTCAATCAAATTCTGTTGGTCATACCTGCTTTGACACCATTCAGCTTCGGATAACTTAGCTTCCATTAAGACACGCATTGACGGGATCTCTACTTCTATTGGGAGCACTGCTTCCATGCCATAGACAAGAGAAAAGGGGGTTGCCCCTGTTGAAGTGTGAACGGACGTACGATATCCATGCAAAGCAAAAGGGAGCATCTCATGCCAATCCTTATAAGTCACTACCATCTTCTGGATGATCTTCTTGATGTTCTTGTTGGCAGCTTCAACAACACTGTTCATCTTAGGTCTATAGGGAGAGGAATTATGATGTTCAATCTTGAACTCTTCACACATTTCCTTCATCATTTTATTGTTCAGGTTTGAACCATTATCAATGATGATTCTACTTGGCACACTATAACGACAAACAAGTTGATTCTTGATAAATCTAACTACCACCTGCTTGGTCACATTTGCGTATGAGGCCGCTTCAACCCACTTTGTGAAATAATCAATAGCCACCAGAATGAAACGTTGTCCGTTGGAAGCTTTGGGCTCAATCATACCAATCATGTCGATGCCCCACATAGAGAAAGGCCGTGGAGAAGAGAGAATGTTGAGCAGAGTCGAAGGTACATGTATCTTGTAAGCATAAATCTGGCATTTGTGACACTTCTTCACATACTTGTAACAGTCAGCTTCCATTGTCAGCCAATAGTAACCCGCTCTTAACATTTTTTTAGCCATTGCGTGTCTGTTGGAGTGAGTACCAAAGGAACCTTCATGAACTTCTTGCATCAACGGGTCTGCTTCGTGTCTATCCAAGCATCTGAGCAGAACCATGTCAAAGTTTCTCTTATATAACACTTCTTCGTTCAGAAAGAAGTTATTAGCCAGTCTTCTCAAGGTCTTCTTATCTTTGTTTGATGCCCCAGGTGGGTATTCTTGACTCTGGAGATAACACTTGATGTCATGGTACCACGACTTGTTATCAGGGACTTCTTCCATTTCAAATACATGAGCAGGTCTATCAAGACGCATAAAATCGATCTTAGGCACATCATTCGAATGATTCACAATGATCATGGAAGCCAAAGTTGCCAAGGCATATGCCATCTGATTTTTCTCACGAGGGATGTGATGAAATTCAATATTGTTGAAGAAAGTAGATAACCTCATTGCATAGTCTTTGTATGGGATTAGGCCGGGTTGAAGAGTTTCCCATTCTCCTTTAATTTGATTGACAACTAGAGCTGAGTCTCCATAAACATCGAGACTTTTTATTCTAAGATCAATGGCTTCTTCGAGACCCATGATGCAGGCTTCATATTCCGCCATGTTGTTTGTGCACTTGAATGTTAATCTTGCAGTAAAAGGGATATGTGAGCCATGAGGAGTGATGATTACTGCCCCAATACCATTACCATAAGCATTAACTACTCCATCAAATATTAAACCCCATTGAGAACCTGACTCTGGCCCTTCATTTGGCAGTGGTTCATTGCAATCTTTGGCTTTTAAGTACATCACATCTTCATCTGGAAATTACAAATTTATAGACTCATAATCGTCGATTGGTTGATGAGATAAATGATCGGCCAAGACACTTCCTTTGATAACTTTCAGGGTGTGATACTCAATGTCATATTCGGACAAGAGCATCTGCCAACGAGCAATTCTCCTGGTCAATGCAGGTTTTTCAAAGATATACTTAATCGGATCCATCTTGGATATCAACCAAGTTGTGTGATTCATCATATATTGATGGAGACGCTTGGCATCCCAAGCCAGAGCACAACAAGTTTTCTCTAACATGGAATATCAGGATTCGCAGTTAGTGAATTTCTTGCTCAAATAATAGATGGCATACTCTTTTCTTCCTGTTTCATCCTGTTGACCCAAGCCACAACCCATAGATTCTTCTAGTATAGTCAGATACATAATCAATGGTCTTCCCTCAACTGGAGGGGACAAGATAGGAGGTTCTAGCAAATACTCTTTGATACTGTTGAAGGCTTTTTGACAATCATCCGTCCAAACACAACCCTGATCCTTTCGGAGGAGCTTAAAAATGGGAGCAGAAGTAGCAGTCATACGAGATATGAACCTTGAAATGTAGTTCAAACGTCCAAGGAATTCCCTCACCTGCTTTTCTGTTTAAGGTGTTGGCATTTCCTGAATGGCTTTAACCTTGTCGGGATCAACTTCAATACCCTTTTGACTGAGAATAAAACCTAGAAGCTTTCCTGAACGAACCCCAAAGGTGCATTTGTTTGGGTTCAAGCGGAGTTTGTATTTTCTCAAACGCTGAAACAGTTTCGAAATATACTCAACATGAACTTCCTCGGTCTTTGATTTTGCTATCATATCATCTACATAGACTTCAATCTCTTTATGCATCATGTCATGAAAAAGGGTAGTCATAGCTCGTTGATAGGTGGCACCAACATTCTTCAAGCCGAAAGGCATTACTTTGTAGAAAAATGTTCCCCAAGGTGTAATAAAAGTTATTTTTTCCATATCTTCGGGCGCTATTTTGATTTGATTGTAACCGGAAAATCCATCCATGAAAGAGAAGACCTTGAACTTGGCGGTGCTATCGACCAACATGTCAATGTGTGGCAGAGGAAAGTCATACTTAGGAATGGCTTTATTTAGATCTCTATAGTCAACGCACATGTGAACCTTTCCATCCTTCTTGGGAACTGGCACAATGTTGGCCAACCACTGTGGATATTCTGATGTCACAAGGAAACCTGCATCAATTTGCTTTTGTACTTCCTCTTTGATTTTGATCGCCATGTCCAGCCGGGTTCTTCTTAACTTTTGCTTGATCGGTGGACACTCTGGCCTCAATGGTAAACGATGCTCCACAATATCGGTGTCCAACCCTGGCATGTCTTGGTATGACCAAGCAAACACATCGGTATATTCTCGGAGAAGCTCCATCATCCTCTCTTTGACCTCTGGCGCAAGTAGTGCTCCAACTTTGACTTCTTTTCTATCCTCTTCAAACCCCAAGTTGATTACTTCCATTGGCTCTTTGAATGGTTGAATGGTATTTTCTTCATTTTCGAGCAGTCTAGAGATTTCATATGGAATGTTTTCCTCTTCTTCTTCTTCCGCTTCGTACACAGGGAATTCAAAGTTGCAAGAGGGCATATGGTCATTGGTTTTAATGGATATGTCATGAATTAATATGCACATGTGATTTTATGCTTGTTTTAGAAACAGATAAAAGTGTGAAGTCATGTGCAGCTATTTGGAAGTGTTTATTTGTTTTATTTAGATTACCATTTTCCGGAAAAAAAACAATAAAACAATAAAAACAACAATATGGAAACAAAATAACATTTTCATTGATTTAATTCTTGAAACACAAGCCCAAACATTGTCACTTTCGCCTTAGGCATAACGAAAGGATTTTTTTGAAAAGAAAACAGACAACAAAATATTACTTTGAAATGTGAACAACAACCGGAACATCAACAGAGGTCTGGTTTTGGCGAATTACTCCGTGAGCTATGAAGCCGGTCGGAACATATTTAGGATTGTCTTCCACAATGGCATTGGCTTCAGCTGCTTCATCTTCTGATCCCGGGATGTATTCAAGTTCTCTATGATGAGGAAAGTAGAAAGGCACATATGCATCTTCCGCCTCAAGATCATATTCAGGATCATCGCAGTAGGGTTCCCATGTTGAATCATTATCCTCAGTGACGACACTAACTTCTGGCAAAGTGGGATTAATGAACCCTCCACTATGGAAAGTTTCTTTGATTGAATGAACAAATCTACTTCCTTCTGCAATCTTCTTGGAAGTAGGAGAAAAGCCTAAACCCTCTCGGTGTTTGTTTTATGGGAGATCCAAAATTGTTCCCCAACCATCGGTTATACCATTATTGACTAGCCGTTGTGCATCCTTGAATGAAGAGATGGATACTCCTCTTTTGACATCTTTGTCAGTCAAAGAAAGGGCTTGGAATTGAGTTCCAACATCTTCTTCAGGTTCAAGATAAGAGAAAGATGATAAGTGACTCACAACCAGTGTTTTCTCCCCACAGACTGTCCCTAGCTTCCCGTTCTTCACAATTTTAAGCTTCTGATGCAGAGTGGAAGTGACTGCCCCAACTTCATGGATCCAAGGCCGACCCAATAAACAACTATACGCAACTTCTATGTCCATCACCTGGAATATTATCTGGAAAGTATGAGGTATGATGGTCATAGGAAGGTTAACTTCTCTAATGACTGTTTTTCTGGAACCATCAAAAGCTTTGACAATAATCCCGCTACTCCTCATAGGAGCACCTTGAAAAGAAAGTCTGGAAAGTGTCGACTTCGGCATGCCATTGAGAGACGAGCCTGTATCCACTAACACACTTGACAAAGAATCATTCATACAGTTGATTGAGATATTTAGTGCCATGTTATGACTTCTTCCTTCTTCGGAGAGCTCTTCATTACTTAAACTCAAGTTGTTGCAGGCTATGATGTTGGCGACGATACCATCAAACTGTCCGACCGTCACATCATGGTATACATAGGCTTGTTCTAAGACTTTCTGCAAAGCTTCACGGTCAGTCTCAGAGTTTATCAACAAAGATAACACAGATATCTTGGAAGGTGTATGCAGTAATTGTTCCACCAAATTGTATTCACTTTTCCTAATGAGCTTTAACACCTCATCATCATCACTTTTCGGATTCATGTTATCGGATTGGCCAACCGGTTCAAAAGGGAACTCAACATGAGCCTGCTTTCCTGCTGCGACATCCTCGGTCCTTTTTGCAAATATACGTCCACTCCCTGTGACTCTGCTTACATTAACAACGTTAACAATGGAGGATAGAGGAACATCCTTTCCATTATCAATCATTGTAGCATTGTACTTGTAAGGAAAAGCTTTATCAGATTGGTAGGGAATTGGGCCTGGTAAGTTAATGACCAGAGGAGTCACAGAAGTCTTCCGACTGTCATAAGTAATCTGTATAGGCTCAAAGTCGTTGAACTGAGGAACTATGACATTCACTTCGTTGTCACTATTGACCATATTGACTTTATTATAATCTCTGTCTCGGTAGGCTTCAATGTAACCTTGGTCCATTTGATCTTGGAGATCCGTTACAACAATTAGGCATCCTTGAGAGTTCCTAGAATAAACCTTACAAGAGGCGTAGTTATGTGGAGGCACAAAACCATTCTTGCTATATCTGGTGTGTTTCTTTACTAAGTTCTCTCCCAATAATCGTACATCATAGATCCGGAAACTCCCCGGGAAACCATATACCATGTTAACTGAGGCTGAACCATGTTGCAGTAGAGGATTAACTTGAACATTGGGGTTTACGTCCTTAAATGAAAGGATACCACTCTTGACGAGCCTCTAAACATATGACTTTAGACCAAAACAGTTTTCAATGCTATGTCCTGGTGCCCCTTGATGGTAAGCACAAAATTGATCTTCCTTGTACCAATAGGGAAGGTCCTTTGGCACAGGTGGTGGAGACCTTGTCTCGACATGATTTTTAGCTAGCAGTGCAAGAAACAATTCTGCATTGGACATTGGGATAGGATCAAATTGTGGCCTTTTTTGAATACGATTTTGATTGTTGAATTGAGAGCGAGCCTGTTGTGGAGGTTGTTGATGCTGTTGATTTGGTGGTTGTTGCTGAACATGTTGTTGTTGTTGATGTTGTTGAGGATAATGTTGTTGATGTTGATGCGAGAACTGTGGCTGATAAATTGGCGCTACCATTGGTGGACTAATGATTGGTGAAACGGCTACAACATGTTGATACTTTCTTCTTTGTCTGCCACATGAAACGACACTAACATTTGATTCTTTCTTTTTGGAGAAATTATTGGCGAATTTCTTAACATGACTAGAAGCGCCGACTTCCTTAGTCAAACGTCCCTCTCGGACTGCTTCCTCAAGTCGCATGCCCATGTTTACCATCTCGGTGAAATCACTGGGTGCACTGGCGATCATGCAGTCATAGTAGAATAAGCTCAGAGTTTTCAAAAAGATTTTAGTCATCTCTTTCTCTTCAAGTGGAGGGAAAATTTATGCAGCAATTTCACGCCACCTTTGAGCATATTCCTTGAAACTCTCTTTGTCTTTCTAAGACATGGTCCAGAGTTGATCTCTGTCTGGAGCCATATCTACATTATATTTGTATTGACGAACAAAAGCTTCACCAAGGTCGTTGAAAGTACGAATCTTTGCACCGTCCAAGCCCATGTACCACTTAAGAGCGGCACCAGTTAAACTGTCTTGAAAGTAGTGGATCGGAAGTTGATGGTTGTCAGTCTTAGTGGACATCTTCCTTGCATACATAACCAAATGACTTTGAGGACATGAATTTCCTTTGTATTTCTCGAAGTCTGGTACTTTGAATTTAGGCGGAATTTGAACATTAAGAACCAAGCAGAGTTCGGAAGCGGTCTTGCCAAAAAGATCCTTACCTCGAAGAGCGTTGATTTCCCTTTGCATTTCTAAGAACTGATCTTGAAATCCCTCTAACCTTTCATCTACTCCCACAACTTCACTTGGAGCAGCGTGAAAAATGTTTTCTTCATTATAAGGAGTTGTATGCACCACAGGAGGAGGTACAGACATCACAACAGTCATTACTCGAGCTTCAACGTTTTAAGGGCGGTATCCTGTTGGCATATAACCATGAGACATGCCCCAAGGGAAACCAGGTGGCATGTGATATTGTTGATCGTTGACGGCCGCCACTGGAATGGGCGTCGAGACGTTCTCAGAGATTGTTGTTCGTTACAATGGATCTTGAGAGTTGTTCGATGACTGATTCTGAGCAGCCACCAAAGTGTCCATCATAGCAGTAAGCCTTTCCAAACTGTCTTTCAAGGTGATTACTTCCTCCATGAGCTCTTGGTTTTCTTGTTCAAGTTGACTCATCCTTCTCCGGCGACTAGCTCGAGTATTGTACTGGTGATTCAGTTCGACTATTGGAGGGAGAAGACACGTGTAAGTTTCTTGAAATTCAGGAACTTGTGCTTGAATGATGCATGATATGCATATGCAAAATATGAGTTTTAATTTTTAAGAAACTCAATAATTTATTGCAAATATTATAGAGACAAAATTTGGTATAAGCTGAATAAAAACCTCTTTTTATTAAACAACTGAGGGATTACAAAGGATGAAATACAATTTCAACGATCCTAAACAATACAAGAGGAAAACAGCTAAGTCTATGAGTCCTAAGGAATCTCATATGTAGAAGGTTCTGCTGCTGGCTGATGCTTCCTTTTCTGCCTCTTTAGCTGAGCATTCTCGATCATAAGCTTGTCAACGATTCCCTTCCAAGCACCTGAGGTGGGAGGTATGCTGGAGTATTCATGAAAAGGCTGGACTTTAGAGAGAAGTAAACCTTCTTGTTCCTCCTGTTTCTTCTCAGCTCGCTGTTCCAAAATCTCAATCAAATAATCCTTCTCCTTTAGCTGCTGCTCCATCTTCATCTTCTTATCATTCAAGACATGGTACTTGCCTTCCCAAATGTCTCTTTCCAATTTCAACCTATCCAAAATTTCTTGAAACTCTTCTCTATTCTCAATAGGAATGGTGGATGATGATGTTATAACATAAGGAAATGAGGGCTTCTCAAGAGCATATGGCATCTTAAGTTCATTGGCTCTAGCACAAACCCATCGGGTGTAGGGCTCAAAAGCAACACAATTCTTTCTTCCTAATCGGTCTTTTCCTTTTCTGTGAATTTTGCGCCAAGCATGTATGATTCTATCCTTCAAACCGGAACTCTCTTCGTTGTTGAGGTAAAAGAAACCTGACAACAGAAGGTTGTCGGGTTTATCTGCCATAGGATATCCTAACTGGCGTCTGGCAAGGATGGGATTGTAGTTAATTCCCCCATGTACACCAATGAGAGGTACGTTAGGAAATTCACCACATCTATTAATAATTACTCCAACATCATAGGAGAGGTCATACCAATGTATACTCCCTTGATCAATGGACATGAACCTCTGAGACCATCTGAGCTTCTGTGGATTCTCCCCGAAGAGCCTGGATCTGGGCAAGTGAGAAATAAACCACTTATATAGGAGAGGTGCACAACAAAGAATGGTTCCACCATCTTTCTTAATCTTGTGATGGATAAAATAGTAGGTATCTCCAAGTAATGTGGGTACTGGGTTACCAATTAAGAAGATTCGTATATCATTAACATCCACAAAGTCTTCAATGTTTAGGAAGAGTACAATTTCATAAATGAGTAGAGCAAAAATGGCTTCAAAGGCATCTCTACTATCTGCTTCTGCAAAGATAAAGGCTTTATCCAACAGGAATCTAGAGGTTAGACCTAGAATCCCTCCTTTTTTAGTGAAGTTGTCCTTCACAACAGACGTTTCTAGGTGAAGTGCTTCTGCAATAGCTGCTGATGTAGGGGTCTTCTCTGAACCACTGAATAGTAATTTGTCAGAGACTGGCAAACCAAACCAATAAGAGTATTCTTCTAGAGTAGGCATAAGCTGGTAGTCTGGAAATGTGAAGCAATGGTAGAGTGGATCATAAAACTGTACCAGTGTGTTGAGAACTCCATCTCCAACCTTAGTCTTCAAGATACCCATAAGTCTTCCATACTGAGCTTTGAAATCCTCTGGACTAACTATCATAGAACCAAGCTTCTTCAACTCTGTTAAGTCAGGACATTTGAAAGTGTATTTCTTGGTATTCCTCCTTCCTAATTCCATTTTACCTATCGATATTTGCAAAAGAAAACGATTGAGTTTCTTGATTTTTATGCAAAAAGGTTTTTATGGATGCATGAATGCATGAATAAATGTTTCACAAATACAGGTTTAGGGTTTTGACATTAAGCATGGAGCCAAGGGTCTAACCATCCCACAATGTATGAACTAATAGATTTATTTTGTACTTGTAGAATAAGGTTCTAAAGTGGTCCCCAGAGTCATAGATCCATCTTTTGGATATTATCGGTTTAACAACTTTCTCACAGACCAATAATATTCTTAAGAGAAACTCGTCTGAGTGTAGCATCGCGTAACAATTAACTCAGATCTTACACGTGAATAATCTCCGCACTACATCCTAAAAAGGCTTAGAGGGGTTGAAAGGGTTCTAAAGGTCCTCAGTTTCTTAGACTCCCAGATCAAAGATAATAATGCCACTACGATTTACTCGTAACAACAAATATTACAATCAAGGGGGGCTCCACTGAGCGGGGTTATATCATATGTTAATCATGCTTAGGATTACTCCAGACATGTAACTTTGATTATACCACCATCCTATCTTATTTGTATTCTCTAATCCAGGTTAGGATTTCGTCACCACTTATAGATCTCCATAATGAAACCCAAGAAAACATAGCAATAAATAATAATAAACACATATAAACAAGTTATGTATCACCCACTTAATATTATGTCCCTAGTAAAGTCGCCATTTCTGTCGTAGTGAAGAATCGGAGACCAAGCTATTGATTAGACTTGACTCATGAATCAAAATATCACCACCGAACTTTAATTTATCCAAGGGAATGGGAAAAGATTCAAAAATAACCCAATATGTATATGAAAAGCTAGAATATTAAACTTAAGCTAAGCAAAAAGGGGGGAGATTCTAAAGGTACGGGGGTGTGTTATGAAAAGGGAAGGTATCAGTACCATAATCATCTGTAGTACTCTACAGGAACCTTTTAGATATATGTATTTGGTTTAAAATTGTTTTCTATATGATTGGGGAGATGAGAAAAAGAACATTTTTTATTGTTTGATGATTTGGAAAGACGTTGAGTCTTATGCCTACGTACCCGTGAAGAATCAAAACCTCGTAGTTCAGGTTCAAAAGTAAGAAGGGATTTGTTGAGGTTGATTTTATGAGAAAGATACAAATTGTCATCTTAATGAGAAAAATCACATTTAAACCACCACAAACATGTGGAAGATAGATCTTTGCATCAAATTGAAAGAAGGGTTCTCACTTGGATATAGAATCAACAAGTATGCCACATACCTCTTCCAAATGGAAAAGAATAAATATCAATCTCAACAATGTTATGGGGTAGGAGATTTAAATCTCAACTAGGGATGACTCATGTCTAACCCTTTTATGAAAAGGTTTTAAACATGGAAAAGCCAAAGGGGCAAAAGGGTTTGAATTAAGTATATGTTTTTTAGGTCTTATGAAAAGATCTTTGAATATGTTTAAGTGTTTTGAAGCATTTTATTAAGAAATAAAAGGGGAAACAATGACCTAAGTCAAAGTTTATTATGAAAGTGGTTATAAGAAGGAGAGAGAGATAGAATCCTAAGGTTTAAATTTAGGGGAACCTAAGATTGTATCTAGAAGTTTTTGGATTAAGGGGAAGCAAAGTTGTATAGAATGAAGATGAACACACACATACAAAATGACAAAAATGTCGTGATTCCTTTCCATTGGATATAAATAATAACAAGGTTGAACGTGAATTAACATTAAGGCATAAAATATATATAAATACAATGGCAATCACAAGGTATGGATGACAATATTAAACATGGTTTTTTAGGCATTGAGATAAGCATAAACAAGACATGACGAAGTTTCACACAACATCACAAGACATAACATATTGATGGTGAAGACAAAATCATACTTGACGTGTGTAAGACCCCAATTTTGTCCCTAAGATCCCTCATGGCATCATATCATATCATTGCATTGCCTCAAGGATCATTGGACACCTTGCTTCCTTCCCTGTGGGTGGGTCATCTTTTTTTGAGAGTGGTTCTTGATCACCAAGCATGTTTGCATTTGTATATCATTGTTTTTCTTCTAATCACTAACCAAAAAGTACAAAAATATGTCATCTAACCTTTGTCTTGCAGATGGAGCATTAACAGGTCAAGGCAATCAAAGGCATTCATTGAGCAATAGATGGTGGTCATTCTTAAGATTTGGACCCCATAATCATTCACAAGAGTTCATATGAGCTATGATGTCATTTTGAAGCAAAATCCCAAGTGGTAGAGGCTTGAATTTCATCAGAACATTTCCCAGTCAACTGAAGACCTAGAAAGTCAACTACAAAGTCAATTGTGGATTTGGAAGTGGGAAGTGATTAGAAATACTTCATTCATGTTCAAACAAGCCTCATTTGACATTTCAAACACTCACATTGAAGAATTTGAAGTCAGGTCAAGAATTTCCAAAAATAGCAAGTGACCTATAATTTGAACTTTCCAAAAATGGAAAGGTTTTGGACCAACTTCAACTCAATATTACATCATCAAGAAAGCTTCAAATGAAATTTTGTTGAACATGAAAGTTGTAGATATTTCTCTCCCATTTCCAAAATGTCCAAGATCATGGATTTCTAATGTGTGGTTGAGGAGATATGATCAAATCATGGAAAAGTGTGCTTGAAGATTCAAATGGGCATAACTTTTCAACCAAAGCTCCAAAATGAGTGGTTCTTTTAGAATTTTGTTCATCATGACCTCTAGTTACCAAAACATCCATTACATGGCATGAATTCTTCTTGCATGATCATGTGCTCATTCATGAAGTTGTTGAAAGAAATTTCATAAGATCATTTTGGTTGATCATGGGCATAAAATACCAATCCATAAGCTTGCATGGGCCTTGTTTAAGTGGTTTTGGGTCAGATTCGTGCACTGTTCACACATGCATTCCATGCATGGGGGTGAAAATCCATTTTGCACATACACCTTATAACTTGTTAATCTTGATTAATTTTGGTTAAAACAGATTTTCAGCATCATTAGCAAATGATATATAAGGATAATCTCAACTGTTTTCACCATTAACAACACTTTTCAGATCTAGATTCAAGAATCACAAAATTTTTCTCTCAAAAATATTTTCAAAATTCCTCACACCAAAGCCATTTCTCTTGATTGATTCATGATCCTGAAGCATTTTTGAGCAAGTTTGAACGTGGAATTGGAGCAATTGGTGCCATATTGAGCCATACTCGAAGCTTGAAGGTTCCATGGATTTTTCAAATTGAGCTGGATTCGTGTGTCCTGGAGCCTCTAATTCATCATCAATTACTTCAACAAGCATTATAGAGAAGATTGGAGGCATTGCTGAGCTTTGTGGAGCACGATTCCAACTTCTGTTCTTCAAGAGGCCAGGTTTCGATCTCAATTATTCTTGAATTCATTAGGATATTGTTGTAGATCTTGTTGTCCTGATGAATCTGAGCTTTGAATCGTGTGATTTGGTGCTGTTTTGAGTTAGTTATGGATGGTTGAATATTTGACATGTTGAAATGATTTTCTTCGATCCGAGTTTGTTTTGATGTTTTTGCATGTTTTGATTGTTGATCTTGAATCTACATGACATGATGAATCATTTGGTATGCTTTTTGTGGATTTCTGGAACAATTTTCTGGAACTGGTATGAACACGTGCACTGTTCATCTTCTTCTTCATGAAGAAGATGAAGATCTTCAGCCATGCGTCGACCATACAGCAATGTTGCGTCGACCGCACAACAACTTTGAGTCGACCATAGCTGTCCTTGCGTCGACTCCTCTCTGGTTAGGGTTTGGTGAAATGGCGTCGTTTCATTGTGCTGGCGCCACTTTTTTTTGAATTTGTACATGGTTCGAATCCTGGCCAAGGCAGATTTTCAAAATTCATTTCATATTTTCATCCTTTCCCTCCATATGCCATGCTATGTGTTTTCTTTCATTTTTATTATTTTCTCCAACTTAGAAAAATCATAATAAATTGAAAAATGCATCAATTCATCTCCAATTTTTTGCTACTTGCTCCTCTGTTTGTCTATTAGTTTATGATCATAATTTCCAAAGTTGTGCTTGGCTGAAGTTTATTTGGTGCTAGGATATGTGAGCATGTATGCATATTTGACCTTGCCTTGCTTATCTCATTGTGAAATGCTTGATTCTTATCCAATGAACCTGAAATTTTGCATGACGAATCTAGACACATTGCTGGACATTTTGGTTGTGGTTTGGTATTTTTCCTATGCTCCATTGCTGTTTTATGCTTGTGCTAAGTTAGTGTGACAATTTGTGTCACACCTTTGCTTGTTCAACTTGTGCCATGTGATTTCCATACCAAATGATCTCTGATTCCCCTGATTTTTTGTATGTGGATCGTGTTAGATGTCTTGAATGTGCATGAATTTTTCCAGATTTATTTGAATCATTTTTGTTTTGATTTGAATTTTTCATTCATGTTGATCACATATGAGCTTTGAAATTGCTTTGAACTTCTTTTGATTATGAAATGCTTTTGGTAATTGATTTTGATGTGAGACCTTTTAGAATGTGTCAAGATGTGATTGAAGTTGATTCATGTTAAATTTGAGCTCCTGTTTTGAATTTTTTCTCCATCTTTGACCCTAGGCTTTGACCTAGTGGTTTGTTGCTTATATTTGAGCTTTGATTTCAGGTTAAGCATTCAAGTCCCATAATTGGTGATGCTTCATGATGTGAATATTGATGTTTGCTTGTGATTACTAACATTGTGTGTTTTGTAGGTTGAGGCTCACTCATTTGTGTTTGCTCTATGGTTTATACACATTGCACATTGAGATCATCTGCTGCTTATTAACTGTCGTCTGTTTGTCTGAGTATTGTACTGATCTGTTTAGTGTTTCCACAGGTACCTAAGTTGCTTTAAGTTCATTTGAACTTTGCTTTTGCTTGGTTGCTTAACCACTTAGGTATAATCTCTAATCTTCATGTAGTCTGGAAGACCTACTGTTATTGGTAGGCACCTGTCTGAAGTCCTCCTTAAGAGGCAATGCTTGTGATTGTTTAATTTTTGTGCCAAGCAGGAAAAGTCCTCTTATGAGGCAATTGGCAGATAAAAGAGATGTGTAATCCATCTCCTACTACTCAGTGTGTCATTCACCTTGCTCACACCATGTGTTGATGCATGGTGAATAATAACATAAGATCTTATAGAGTCCATTTGTGGAGAAGAGTTCCAACTTTCTGAACTCCCACCCTTTCCATTGATCAAAGCTCTCCCTGACCAGGGATAAGAGCTATGAGGCACACCCCTCATCTCCATTTCATCTGCTTCACCCTAACTCTCAATGTTAGGGTTAAGAGCTCAAAATACCCCATTCCAGTTGGCTGTAAAGCCTAACCTTGCTTGAGCCTAATTGATTGTATATAGTGTGTGCTAATTGACTTGTTTGTTGTTTACTTGATTCATCTGTGCATATTTGCCTGAGTGTGCCTTTGTGCATTTGTCATCATTACTTGTATATCATTTCATAAACATCATTTGGTAACATTTTATTTTGTCCATGGAGGAGGCAAGCATAAGTCCATTGCTTGGCATTTGTTTCCCATGATATGGTAGGAGACTAGTATAAGTCCATTGATTGGCATTTGGTATCCATGTTTGCTCTTTGCTTTAGGAGATTGGAATAAGTCCATTGATTGGCATCTGGTATCCTTGTTTTTTGCTTTGGGAGATTAGTATAAGTCCATTGATTGGCATCTGGTATCCTGGTTTCTTTGTTTTAGTGAGACTAGTATAAGTCCATTGATTGGCATCTGGTATCCATGTTTCATTTTGCTTTGGGAGATTGGTGTAAGTCCATTGATTGGCATCCGGTATCCATTTTGTTTTGTGAGACTAGTATAAGTCCATTGATTGGCATCTGGTATCCATGTTTCTTTTTGTTTTGTGAGATTGGTATAAGTCCATTGATTGGCTTCCGGTATCCATTTTTGTTTTGTGAGATTGGAATAAGTCCATTGATTGGCATCCGGTATCCATTTACTTTGTTCATCTGTTATTTGCTTGTTGCCTTATTCCAAAGGAATCACTTGAATCATCTACATATGATCTCAAGAGGTGAACATCTAAAAAGTTTTACTTCCTCACTCTCCCACCTTTTTGTTTCTTTAAACCTCCATTTGCATGTTAACCCAAAACCTGAAAACTATTGTGCAAACATTTTCATTTCTTTTCAAATTAGAAACCTAGGCCTTAAGCCTCTGATTTTTTCAAACTTCATTTTCATAATACTTCTTTTGAATTGAATTCTAATCATATCTTGATCATCTTTTGTGAACAAATTCTAATTGATTAATTCCACTCATTCAATTGTTTTGTGGCTTTGTCCATTCTTGATAAGTTTTCATACATTAGCCATAGGTTTGATTTATCCTAGTTGGTTGATGTTAATCTCACCTTTTGTCCTTAGTGATTGAATTGTAAGACTTCCTTGCTTATTATAGGGTTAACCCCTCACTAGCAAGTTGAAGCTTTTCTCACATGGTGGACTTGTTGTTTGTATAAGGTTGAGTTTTCTCCCGTGGATAACGAAAGACCTTAGGGCTTTTGTTTTAAAATGAATCCACCCATACTTTTGGAAATCTTTTAGCCGAACTACGGCATTTTGATCCTTACCTTCCATGGAAAGGCACGTAGGCAACGGGTTCATCCGTTCAAACACAAAAATAATAACTTGTATATTCTTTTCTCATCCCTTCAATCCATGTTTGCACAATAAATAATTCATAAACAAATAACATTTCGTACAACAAGTGTGAAAAGGGCTCCCTAGGAGTACCTAGGACGTTTTGGGTGCCTAACACCTTCCCATTGCGTAATTAACCCCTTACCCAGATCTCTGATCTTTTCATTAGTTTTCTATGTGTAAAACTTCTTAGGCTTTTGTTCGCTTTTTAGCCATTCCTTTGGATAAATAAAAGTGAGGTGGCGACTCGATTCTTTGTATGTTTTGCTTTTGATTTAATCAATAAATCATAAAGTGACGAATACACCGCTACAATGTGGTAAAAGCATTCATTGGTACATGGTAAACACAACATGAATCAATTTAGGTAAAACATGCATCACATTATAAGTCTTCACAAAATAAACATTATACTTGAATCAAAGTTCATGATAAGACCAAACTTAAGTGGAAACCTAATCACCTCCTAACCATTCATTCAACATGTTTTCAAGGTGAATCAATCGATACATTGTATGAAAATAATCAAGTTCAAACATGTTAAGGATAACAATCAACATTTAAAAGAGTGTGTTTTAATCATATAAACTTTCAACATCAAGAACAAATAAGACATAAGCTGAAAGAATCAATTAGGAGCCTTAAAAAAACACTTAAAACACATGTTTTCCATCCAATCAAAAGTGGTGAAATAAATAATATTTTTGGGATTTTTTTTGGTGTCATCATAAAATAGACATTCTCATGAACACATGGCAAAAAGAATGGGTCAAAAATGTTAAGGGATCATGAAGTTATGGATATTTGAAGTTATGAAGAAAAATGAATATTTAACAAGTGAAAACAAAAAATCATTACACTACCCATATTCAAACCCACACCTAGTGACTTAACAAACCAGTGTTTTACCACTGGGGAGCAATGTCAATTCATGTATTCAGTTACATCAATTAAAATATATATTAAAGTGACTTTTAAAATTTAAAAAATGGCTCCAAACTTCATCTTCCTCATTCATCCCGTAGTCCATAGTTTCCACCATTTTCACATATTGTCAAAGCTCTAACTCTCTCAATTCTTAACGAAATCAAAAGTTGTAAAGACTAAAACTACTTAGAATATCGCAAGGAATCTAATGGTACTCACCAATTTCATTTATTTTTCATAAATATCCAGAAATCAAACAAAATGCATATGAACCCTAAAAATTGAATTTAAAATTAAATTCCAAATATCTTCGATTAAGACCAATGATCATAGGGGTTTTGTTCCTGGCATCTTGGCAAGTGTAATGGTAACAAGAATGATGCAAAATGGTGCCTTAAATCATAAATTGCAGAAATGAATACATACCTCAAAAATGAAAATCATCCTTTGGAGTAGGGGTGTTTCAGATATGATTTTATGATTTGAACAACTTCCTTACACCTCTAGGAAGGTGTTTGAATGCCTGGCTTGAGCTGAGAGTGCTTGGTTCTTCCTTTCCAAATAAAGTTGCAAGTTATGAAAATTTGATTTGGAAGATGATGTTAGGGCTGTTACAGAAGTAGCTCAAGTGTTTGGACAACTTCTAATGGATGTTTAGAAGTTGTTTGAAGTGTTGGTTTGGAGAAAACACAAGCACAATGGAATTTGGAAGTTTGAGGTTTGGAGAATTTGCTACAATGGAGTCTTTGTGTCAATTTTGGTGTATTGAGTTATGAGGCTTGTCTCTCTATTTATAGGGGCTCCATATGGTTCATGTAACTTGTAGAAATCAATCTTGGTTCAATTGGAATGCTAGTTTGGTGACTTAGTTTCATTTTGCACAACAAAACATAATGGATCATGATGAAAAGGTGGAGTGAAAGAATGAGCTTAGATGTACTTTTAGGATGTCGCTTCTGGTTTAGAGGTTAAGTATGATCAGAACAAACAAGTTAGAAGCTCAATGCAAGAGTGGTTGGAAAAGTTGGCCTTTATCAAAATGGATATGAAGCTTTTTGCAAAACCTTCCAAATATGGCATCAAGACCTGGTTAATGACTCAATCCCTTGTGTAATGCATCAAATGTTTGTGTAATCTTATGATTAAGGTGAGATTTAGAAGCAAGATAGCCTGTAAAGCAAGATCATGTAGCTTTGGTTCAAGGTTACATGATGAATTTGTCATGAAAATGACCCAAAATTCAGATTTGCAGAGCCAACTTCAACTCTTCAAAACTCCTAGCTCAAATATGATAATTTCATGCTCTTAGAATTTTTGGAAAGCTAAGACCATGCTCTATAATTTTCATGTTGATCACTTTTCTTGAATCAGTTGGGATCTGGGTGAAAAATTGGCATAAAGTTGGTCATTTGACTAGGTCAGCATGCTGAAAATTTCACTAAGTGTTTTACCACTTGACAAACAAATGAATCATCCACTTCATGGTCCCATATCTCCTTATTCGTGAATTTTTTAAGGTTTTATCACCTGGGACAAAGTTGAAGTATGAAGCAAGTTCTTTAATATGTTCGTTGGAGCAAAGAAAATGGTGGTTTGGATCATAAGTTATGGCCTTGGAAAGTTGGGTACTTGGACATGTATTTTTTCATAACTTAGAAAAAATTTCAAAACCAAATCTTGCCCTTTTTGCAAGTAACCTTAAATTTCTTATTTACTCTTGATCATATGACTTCAATGATCATATTTTCATAATCCTTGACTTGAAAAGTCCATAGTTGACCAAAAATCTTAAAAGTCAAACTTTGACCTTAAGCATTTGTTGACTTTTTCATTAGTTGTGTTCAAACTTTCATCTGCTTATGAACCTAACCTCTTGATCCATATGAATTGTATGAGTGGGTTATGAGTACACATTTTAATACCTTGGATCATGCCTCAAGCCATAGAATCATGCTTTGGTCATAAAGCCAATATTAAATTGACTTTGACCCAAACCTTAATTTTGTGTGTCAGATGAATTGTGGCTTGATGAACTTGAGATCGAATGATCTTGAAATCGATTCTTATTGATGGAAGTCACTTGATTACTTGGGAAGGATGAGGAGTTTTAAATGTTAAAACTCATGCGAAGTCTTGATTGATCAATCTTTGAAAGCTCTTGGTGCAAAACCCTAGCTTAAGACAAACAAAGTAGAAAATCTTTTTGTATTTTCAATAGGTTAGTAGTGCAAAGATGCTAGATGTCATGCAAATGATACAAATGATGGTGGTATCTTAGGGTTGAAAATTAGGGTATGACAATGTGGATATCATGTTGGATTAATAGGGCACTCGATCAAGGACTACAAAGCCTTAAAATCTAAAGTACAATAGTTGATTGACAACAAGTACATACCCTTTCAAGATAGAAACTTAGTGGTGAGCGTCAACCTCACGCCCTGATAAGTCCAAAATGCAGCGGAAATTAAAATTTTCTCCTTTAGTGATCCTTACGAATGGGTATGATCAGTGATAAAAATCGTTACCTCTTGGGGTGATTGAAACCTTTGATGCATATCTAAGGAGTGATCACAAACATTGAATGGTGACAACGCCTCTACTCAGGCCACATGATCGGATTTCTTCAGTCTCAGTGTTAGTTGCTATGAATGAAGGCTTTGAGTGAGTGAGAGTGAGAGAGAGAGAGAGAGAGAGAGAGAGACAGAGAGAGAAAGAGAGAAACGAAATTTCATCTAATGAAATGCTTCTGCACAAGGGTTCTATTTATAGAACCACTCGTGTGGGATGCAAGCTAAAAAGTCCACTTAAGTGTATGTGGCCCATATCTTATGGTATACCAAAAAATCACTTAAGCACGTGGTACCTTACCATATTTTACATTCTACTTAAGTGCATCGTACCTTACAAGTTTCCATGATTCACTTAAGTACACCGTACCTTATGGTGTTCCTTATTTACTATATCTCTCATCAATTCGTCCTTTTGTGTGTGACCCTGTAGGTTTTTGTGACATTGACAATTATATTAAATCACATATTTAACATAATAAACAGTGAGTTGTATCTAGCAACACATCACTGCTACCCAAGGCACGAAAATGTCATGTGATTTGACAAATCCCTTTTTTTGTGATAATACTTCTATGTACAATTACCCTTTTGCCCTTATGTCTATATTAAACATAAGGCATAGACCGTGTCATCCTTGTCCAATTCAATATTGGGCCCTTAGACATTTATCCTGTTACGCAGGATGGGAAAATTCCATCTAGGTCACTCATGTCCCTCAACATGCTTCGTGGAGTACCCATCAATTGTCTTTATGGTCATCCAGTTACGGACAATGTTTGATTAACAATAAAGCACCCGACTCTACATCTAGGGTCCATAGTGGTTTCAGGTCGAAGAGTTGTATACACCACTATCACCATGAGAATAACTTATGACAGTTTGCATAACATTCTATATAGTATTCTCATAGCGGGTCAATCCAATATAAATATTACTCCTTATATTCATACTTATGTTTAAGACTTGATAACTCCTTATCCATGATCCATGAGATGTGATCATCAGTCTATATACATAATAGTCTTAATGCTTTAATGTTATCCCACTTCACAACAATGCTCGACTACATATACTTTAAGAATAATATCCTTATGTTTAATGGGATCTCATGATTAAGTTACACTTGATACATTAAACCGACTAGATATTCTAGGGACTTTATTAAACAAACATAATAAAGAAAAAATCCTTTTATTATTAATAAATAATTCGTTACAAGTACCAAAAGTATTGGCCTCTAGGGCTTACACCAACATTGATCACACCACCTTGCACAATGTGAATTGCTAGATCAACCTCACATTCTGATCATTAACCCGTTTATTATATCTCACAAAGTTGATTGAATAAACTGATTTCAAAATTTTGCATAAGCACTGCATTAAAATTACCATTTTTGAATGAACTACTTTAACTACAAGTCAGCATTTAACATCAAAGGAATCCCAACAGTATGCAGTCAGTTGAGGAACTTGATCATGTGAAAAAAACCAGTCAGGGGAAAATCACTTTGAGTATCAGTCAACCCGAGCCAACCACCCCAAGAATCAGTTACTTAAGAGCAAATCGCTTCAAAGACTCAGACTAGGGCGAGTTACCACAAAGATCTCAATGAGTCCAACTCTCCAAAGGACAGTCAATCAGAAGTTTACCACTCCAAGAGTCGGTTAGTTAAGGACCCCTTAAAATATTTAAACATTGGGGCAAGCCATTTCAAGGTCAAGTCATGTCAAGCTGCTTACAAACTCCTTCTAAGGGAAACCTTTTCAAAGACCCAAAAGATTGGGTCAAGAAAAGCCACAGAGGGACAAGTCCTATGCATGCTTTCAAGTTGTTCAAACGAACTTTACCATATGTTAGAACCTGTTGAGTTTAATATGAGTCTCAGGGAATTGATCAGTCTCCAATTCTACTTGTTTTTTGACACTCATTCGGCATAAATTCATGAAGTCGGTAACACCTTATTTTACCTGTTTATATTATTTTGTGTAGTAAATTAGATGTTTGCATTTCCATTATGTTTTGATTATTATCTTCGGTTTTCGTCAATGTACTCCATTTTATGCCTCCTTTTGGTAGTTTGGTTGGTTTCAGGTGCAAGCAAGAATACCCAAAGACTCACCAAGGGAATCGGGCGTTCCGGGCTCATCGAAAAAAGAATTTTAAAGTTACAGTAACCCTGATACGGCCACCCGTGTTACCTGACATGGCCCGTGTCAGGGGAAAGAAGAAAGAGGAGGCCCAACAACTAAAACAGGGAGCTAACATGAGTGCCCGTGTCAGCTGACACGGCCCGTGTTAGCAGTTCTGGCAGGGGCGTTTGGAGAGTTGGCAACAGTAATCCAACATGGCCGGCCGTGTTTCTTGGCACGACCAGTGTTAGCTTGGACGCCTCATCTTCTAATTTTCCCAATATTTTGGCATTGCTGATCCCGAAGGGCATTTTGGACATTTTCTACATCAAATATTTGATCAGTAACTATTTAGGGGACTTTTGGAGACAGGGAACAGGGACTTTTTACACGATAGAGAATTGGTACGATTGAGATTGGAATGATCAAAAGTTATGGAGAACGGAGGTCCTTCAAGAGCGGATGCGATTGAATATCAACAGAATCCTCTTATTCTTGTAATGTCTAAATTATATATTGTATCTTCTTTGAATAATATGAGTGGCTAAACCCCCCAATGCCAGGGGGTGTCCCTGATTTGATCGTGTAATGACTATGAATTTGTAATTCCTTCAATATTATGTTTGTGTGTCAATTTCATTGTGCAATGTTTTTAATGCTTTCATTATCAGAAAAATAAGGATTGTTATATGGTTAACAATTTGCAGGATTGCAATTGTTAAGGTTTTTGCACAGTGAAACTGTAGTAGATATCACTTAGGACTAGGGATACCCTATAATTACTGGTTATATCTTGTTATTTCAAAAGGCTTGGTTTCATTGTAATCACCTAAGGACTTAGAGATTATAATGAATGACCAAAGGTTTCCCTCTAAGGTTTTAGGAGGAAACAATTTTAAGATCTGGTAATTGCATTTTTTAACTGTTTGAGGAGATATACATTCAAAGTCATTATATGAGATAATCATACACCATTCTTGGCATAATTTTATAAATTGTGTAAAAGCTTTATTCTATATTACTTCTAATTCAGTTAGAGAGTGACTTATTACAAACCTTCAACTATTTGTTTTGTTTAATTGAATCACAATTTAAACTCATATTACTGCGCAGTCCTTGAGATCGATATTTGGGAAACGTCCCTATTATTACTATATTGGAAAAATAGTACACTTGTTATTTTCCCGATCAAGTTTTTGGCGCCGTTGCCGGGGACTACCAAATATAAATTTTAAATTATTTCAATTGAAGTTTTGTTGCTCTGCAACTAAAATCTATTCTCCATTCTTTTAATTATTTATTTCAATCATTATCAACTAATTTGTGTCTGATATTTGTATGTGAGGTAAGGCCTCAGATAATTTTCCTTTTGATGCAGAAATCGAAAGAACTTTCCAGGCAAGACTTAGGAAAGCTCGATTGGTAAGACTAGAATCAGAAGAAGAACAACCTTACATTCATTCAGGTTCAAACTCAGGTTCGGAGAGAGGGATCGAAATAACGGGAGAGAATCCACCGCCACCAGAAAGACTGTTGGGTGACTACGGAGGCGCAAATGCACCAACCGAAAGATTAACAATTGTCAACCAACCAGTAAATGTGGATAATTTCCAGTTACATCCTAGTACTATTAATCAACTTAAAAGAAAGCATTTCACTGTAAAGGCAAATGAAGATGGAAACAAGCATTTGCAGAGGTTTCTGACCATGAGCAACACTCTAAAAATTGATGGGCACACCGAGGAAGCTAAGAAGTTGAGAATGTTCCCATTCACCTTAGCGGAAGAAGCCGAAGAATGGTTATATTCTCTCCCAGCCGGTGGCATTACATCTTGGGAAGAGATGGAAAAAGCCTTCCTGAATGAGTATTTTCCAGTGTTGGTTTTTCTGAGGAAGAGGTATGAAATTCTGAATTTTAAGCAGAAAGACGGGGAATCCTTGGGAGATGCCTACAAGAGATTCAAAAGGGTTCTGGTAGCCTTCCCAACTCATAATATGGATCCAACAGAACAGATGCAGATGTTTGTGAATGGTCTCAAAATAAATACCAAACAGTTGATTGATACCACAGCTGGTGGCTCTACCAATTTCTCAACAACCACGGATATCAAAAACCACAAATCCACTATGTGAGGATAGCTTCAACATGCTAGTGAGGGCTTAACCCTATAATAAGCATGGAAGGCTCATTGTCAATCACTGAGGATAAAGGTGAGTATTACATCTACCACAAAGATAACTCAAACCTAATAGCTAAAGGTTATGGAAAATTTGGATTAAGAAGTGGACATTGAAACCACAAAAGAAACATTTGAATGGGTTATATTTACCAATTAGAAGTATATACAAAAATGGTCAAAGTTGACTTAAAGATTCAATTCAAAATGAGTGTTATGAAAAGAAAGTTTGAAAATCAAAAGCATAAGGCTTAGGTTTCTAATGTTGAAAACAAAAGTCAAATGTTTGCACAAAAAGGTTTTGGTTTGGGTTAGAATGGAGAGATGAAGGAGAAGGTTTAGAAATGAAACCACACTAGGAGTTCCTCTCTTGAGATCATATAGATGATCCAAGTAGATCCCATCCTTTGGAATAAGCAAGCACAAAGTAAAAGCAATCACATAAGTCTCATAAGAGATCCTCAATGTATCTTGTAACTTCCACATGGATGAACATGATAATGATCTTCAAATTAAGCTCAAAGGGAAAACTCCTAGTTCAAGAGCACACATCAAACATCAATACAAATGAACAATCATCACACACTATATACATACAAGAGGCTTCAAACAATGGGTGGGCTTTAGTCAAGAGGGGTCATGTCAACCTCGACAAACAAGCCAAACTATACAAGGGTAATTTGTAGCTCTTAACCACTAACATTGAAAGTTAGGGTGAAGCTGATCAAACAGGTAATGAGGATGAGACCTCATGCTCTTAACCCTGGCCGGGGTGAGCTCATGACAAAGAAAGTGTGGGGATCCAGAAAGTGAGATCCTATTCCACTTGACAAACACTGGACAAAGATCTTGGGTACATGTTCAGAAGCACCAGCACGTAGTGCGAGCATAAAGAACGACTCACTGAATAACGGGGGATTGGATACTAATCCCTTGTATCCGTCAATTGCCTCAACTCTTGGAGGACTTATCAAGTAACACATGCCTCTCTTGGAGGTCTTTGGCACAATTGTAAACAAACACAAACAGAGCCTCTGAAGGAGGACTTTCCAGCAAAATGCCTGCCAAAAAGGTGACAGGACTTCCAGACTACATGAAGTAAGAAGATAACTACCTAAGTGGTGTGTCAACCATAATCCAAAGCTTAAGCAAAAGCAAAATCAAGCAAGCAACTAAGGTACCTGTACAAAGACTAAATAGTTAATATTTCAGATATAAAACCAACAGACAAACAGTGAATCCTTCCAACAATTACACAATTCAATGAACAATGCCCAAGCATTCAAATGAACTCATGAGCTCAAGCACATTACTTAAAATCCTACAAAACAAACACAAGTTAGAACTCAAATCATTTGCATCTCACAAAGTGAGAACAAATCAACCATCAATGCTAAATGTCCAAACCTGAAACACAAAGCACAGTTAGTTTATGTACAAAACACTAGTACAAAGACTAAGTTCAAAACCAAACCAAATGATCAAAACAGAACTCAATCTTCCACATAATGCACATTCAAACATTCCATTTAATGTCCTCAAAAGGACCAGCATCAATTCAATAAGAAAATATCTCAAATGGCCTATGCTATGCAATGATCACAAAATATGCACAAAGTGAACTTCCAATTTAGAAAATTCAAATCAAAACAGAAATGCATGCAATGACTTTGATATTTTTCATACAAGTTCCTCATGTCATGAACAAGCAATATGCAAAAGATCAAATCCAGAAAGGTTCAAATGACATATGAACAAAAATGTAACAATTCAATGTCAAAAATGTGACACTAATTGTCACATTATTCTCTATGTGTCAAAAAGGATGATAGCTTATGAGAAAAATTCCAAACCAGTGACCAAAAATTCATATCATGTGTGAATGTCAAGCATGCAAAAGATGGGATCAAATGGCTCAACATATAGAATTTCACAAGGCATTGAAGGCAACATATCAATTTAGCACAAGGTTCAATCAAAAATTCACAAATAAAAAACCAGAAATCAACAATTCATGAAATTAATACCATAAAAAACTAGACATCAAAACAAAACTATGAAAAACAATTGGAGCTCATTTGGATCATTTTTGAATTCTTTTATGAATTTTTCAAAACAGCCAAACAAATGAAATAAACAAATAACAATGGAGGGAAATTCAAATATTTGAATAAAACCAGAAAATACCACAGCCGTTGGATAAGGCGTGCTTATGAGATCTAAGGCTCACATTCAAACATCAAAGCGCTGCGTTTCATTAAACGCGTTGGCATGCACGGTCAGCATTCAACCGCTCGCGTGGCTCAGTCAAACGCATCCTTACCAATCATTCATCCATGCCAGCGCACACGCAGCATCCACATGGCACAAACCCTAAGAAATTACAGACGCTAGAGCTACAATCTAAACACATGTACATGCTCTACCTCATTATTGAGATCAAAACTTACAGTTCATCATACATGCTCAATTCTCAACCAAATCAAAATCTAAACACATGTACATGCTCTACCAATCAAGATCTACACATCTATATCAAGAAAACAGCAAAAGGAGAGGATCGAATTTGCATCACCTGGAATTAAAGGTTGCTGAAATCGTGCTCTCAAGCGTTCTACAATTCCAGATCTACTCCTTTGACCTTGCCTTGAAGCTTTGTGCAAACAGGAACACTTGAAACCACTTGATTCTTCTTCAATTTTCAAATTCCATTGCCATGCTCATGTACATGAACTGCTCAAATTCTGGCTCAATTGCAACAAACAGATGATGATTCTTGATCAATGAAGTATGATGATCAAGAATATGCAATAATTTTTGGTGTTTGTGTGGAGAAAAATGAAATTCGAAGTGAGAGAAAAATGGAGGGAGTTTCAAATTTCAGATCTGAAAATGCTTGTTCTTTCAGTTATGATTAGGGTTTGAGCTTTTATATCCCATGCTAATGATGCTGCTAATCACTTAAGCCAAATGCTAATCAAGATTAAGGAGATTTCAAGCATCTTGCAAAAATGCAAATGAAGCTAGCATGGCCATATTGCACGTGCTCTTTCTCATGCAAGGGTCTGAATCCACTCAAAATCATTCAATGGTCATGATGGAATTGTTATTTTGCTTACACCTTAAGCCAAAAATGAATTGTTGAATATTTTTTTCAAAATGCACATGTGTGAAATAATGAGCATTTGGCCATGATTCTTTTGCACAATTGAACCAAATGAGGTCAATTTGAGATGTCTTGAACATGAGGAGCATTTTGCAAAAAGAATGGACCAAATTGGAGCTTTGTATCCAAAGTTAGGCCATTTTGAATTTCCATGCACACCTTGTGATCAAATGACCATAACTTCTCAACCATTCATCATATGGACATGAATTAAGACTTTTTGGAAAGGGGAGACAAAGATCTACAACTTTCATGTTCACCAAAAGTCCATTTGAAACTTCTTTGACATTGACAAGTCAAGTTGAATGTGGACCAAAAACTTGCCAAATTTGGAAACTTTGAATTATAGGTCATTTTCCCTTTTTAGTAACTTTTTCCATGACCTTTGAATCTTCAAGATGGAAGTTTAGAATGAAGAATAGACCTCATTTGAACATGATTTAGGTGTCTCAACTCATTTCCCCACCTCATAGCCCTCAGTTGATTGCACAGTTTACTTTTGGTCCTCAGATGACCTTGAAATGTCTTGATTAACTTGGGCCTTTACCACTTGGTGAAATTGCTTCAAAATGGAACCCTATCTCATGTAAGCTAGTTATAATAATCATGTGGTCCTCATCCCAAGAAAAATACCTCATCTCTTACACAAAGGATCTTCTTGAAGCTCTTGACCTGGTGATTGCTTAAGCTACAAACAAAAGATGTAAATGACATATTTTTGTGCTTTTGGTTAGTGAATAAAACAAGAAAAGCAATGATATACAATTCAAGCATGCTTGGTGATCTCAAACCACTCACAAGATATCCCTACCCAAAGGGAAAGGGAGCCAAGATGCTCAATGATCCTTGAGGCTATGCAATGCAATGTTATGATACCATGAGGGATCTTAGGGACAAAATTGGGGTCTTACAGATGCCCCTATTTAAGGTCATTCTAGCCGGAGAAGTGAAGGTTAAAATCTTCGTCTCGACGAGGTAGAATGGGCTTAAATAATAACAAAGAGACAAATTTTGGTCCCTAAGAGACCTCATAATGCAAATGTATGTATGCAAAACAAACAAACTCTGTGGGGATATGTGTCCACAAAGAAGAAAAGACATCCGGAGAAATTGACAATCCATAGGAGTAATTCACTCCATGGAACAGAGACTCTACCGGGGACTCTTATGGGGATAGAAAAGAAAATGCGTGAGCAGGTCACGACTCGGAACTTGGGGAGTAAAGGACTGAAACCGCGTGAGCAGGTCACGACTCAAAGCTGGGGAACAGAGTTTCCAAAGGGAATAAATCCATTGGAAAGACTCGAGCTGACTCAAAGATGCATGTATTGGGGAATATGCCAACACAGCAAAACTATCCGCAATGGATACTTCGGATAAAAATCCAGACTCACGCTGGGGAAAGATTTGAACAAAATATCCCTGCCGGGGAAAATGCATGTATTGGGGAATATGCCAACACAACAAAACTATCCGCAATGGATACCTCGGATAAAAAATCTGGACAAAAACAATCCACTAAGGGACTTCGCTGGGGATGTCTAAAGAGACTCTCCTGAAGAAGCAGCGAGATGAGGTGTTACCGGTTACTGGGTAACAAGCTCAATGAGACATGTGATCTAATCACCGGTATAAGGGTGAGAGAACAACAAGCTCGGGAAGAATGAATATCTAAGACCGGTATAAGGGTGAGAGATATCAATCAACCAAATCATCTGAGGAAGACCTAAAAGGTATATCTCAACTCAGGAAAATCTGACTCCACAGTGGACCAAAGTCATAATAGGGAGCAGAAGGAAGGAACACCAGGGATACCGGTTACTGGGCATATAATAGGTGACCAACCAAAGCGTGAATTGGGGAATATTCCCAAAACACTCATCATCCAAAAAGAGGGCAAAACGCAAACTCGATTATGGGATGGACATTCGATTCCAAAAACAGGGATACGAATCTTACTCGACTGGGGAAGAACAAAAGGCTTCGACCAAAGAGTGCATGAGACATATTATCTATTACCGTCAGAACATAGATAATATACTCGCATGGAAGATTATCCACAACCGGTTACTGGGTTAATAAAGGATAAATCGACCGAAAGAGAAAGGCATCGGGATACCAAAACTAGGTATATAATGATGACCAATCAAGGGGAGCAACAAACATCACCGGCAAATGGCAAATGAAAGAGGACCCGCTGGGGATAAAATTGCTTAATCAAAGCAATTATCCAAAATAAGGAGGGAATATCAATACCGAATATTGGATAATGATAACCGTCAAAGAGGGGATTACATCTACCGGATACTGGGTAGAAAACCACAGAAGAGTAACCGTCATCAACTAGGATGAACAACAATGGTTAAATCTGCAAAGGGAGAATGAATCTTACTCAACTGGGGAAAAACAAAAGCTTCGACCAGAGAGTGCATGAGATATACTATCTATTACCGTCAGAACGTAGATAACATACTCGCATGGAAGATTATCCATAACCGGCTACTGGGTTAATAAAGGATAAATCAACCGAAAAGAGAAAAGGCATCGGGATACCAAAACTAGGTATATAATGATGACCAATTCCAGGAGAGAAACAATCGTTACCAACAACAACAGGGTAGACGAAAGATGACGCGCTGGGAATAAATTGCGAGCGCAAGGCAATTATCCAGGAAAAAGAGGGAATATCAACATCGAATACTGGATGAAGATAACCATCAAGGAGGGGATTACATCTACCGGATACTGGGTAGAAAACCACGGAAGAGTAACCGTCATCAACAAGGATGAACAACAAAGATTAACTCTGCAAGGGGAGGAACATAGGATTTACAACTACCGGTATAAGGGTAGAAAACCACAAACTCCGCTAGGGGAAGCAAGTAGGATTTACAACTACCGGTATAAAGGTAGAAAACCACAGAAATAGGACTTATAACCACCGGTATAAGGGTAGAAAGCCACAAACTCCGCTGAGGATAAGGTGAATAATTATTGATTACTGAGCAATTATTCATTTACCATAGGGAAACACCAAAGACAGTCACATGAGGCTAATTTAGGATCAAACCAAAAAGGCAAACTGAATCAAGACTCATCCTAATGAGGATATAACTCAATAGGGGAACCCATCCCAATATATATGTTGGGAGGAAGCAGAAACAAGCGTCGTCCACGAGGATATAACTCAGTGGGGAATGGCAGGAAAGATAAACACTTTCTGCTTAAGGGGCTGACTCTATATTGAGAGATCAGACACACCCATCTGCTTGGGGAAATATATATCACCAAATAGCAGGAGATAACAAACAACGATATATGGCAAAGAATGCAACATGAATATCTGAATGTTATAATTATGCATGTATATGCGTGATTTATGTTTGATGAATGCTGACAAACAGACATATCTAACACACACAGGTCCAGGAATCAACCACCCGGTACTACATCTCAAGAGAGAAAGCCAGGATCACCAGAGAATATCCAATCTGTCGGGGATCAGAGACAACAAAATCTCTGCAGGGATGAATCATCAGTCTCAGCTGGGAAAATGAGTTCAATGCACAGGCAAAAACTGCCACAAAAGCAACTCTACTGGGGATCCATCTGAGGGATATAAGAGGAATTTGGTGATCCGACACCAAGTACCAAACTCACCAAGGAAATCACACCTGCTCAGGAGAAAATAATCGCTCTTCCGCTGAAGGGGAGAGTGGTGAACATCACAACAAGCATACCACTCGGGGATGAACCATCACAGATAAAATCCACCACACCAACAACTTCACTGGGGATCAGAGACACCAGGAAACAGCAATATCTCTGCAGGGGATAACATCATCATAGATAAGATCCAACACACAAACAACTCTGTTGGGGATCTATCTGAGGAAAAGAAGGAATTCTGGGGATCAACCACCAAATACCGAACCTTCCAAAGAGGACACGTCTGCTGAGGAGGGAAGACCACTGCTCTACTGAAGGAGGGGGAGGTGAATAACCTTACCAAACACTCTGCTAGGGAGAAAAACCACAAAAGGCTCCGGAGGAAGAGGATACAGTCATGCCAGGGATATGAACAAATGTCTTACCCTGTTGGAAATCATGCCACCCTTGGGAGAGCACTGAGGATCCCTTATGTATCCTTTTGTCATTGTGAATGTTCACTTTGTTTAAAAAACAATTTGTGAAAAATTTGTTTATTTAAAATAATGATATTTTCTCAATTAAAATATGCAAAACATTTGTTGAATAGAAACAAATAAGAGTGCAAATAATTGGATAAAAGCTCAAATTTATTTGATGGAATGGTAGCCTGCAAATGGCAAGACCCCATAGATCTTTTACAAGTTTGAAATGGTGATATATATTGGAAAAGGGCTACATTGAACATAATGACCATTTCTCCACCAATTCTGAATTCGATGTATTCGAAGCTTTGGTTGACGACGAATGAACAAGAATCTCTGATGGATGACAGTTGTAGAACACAGTCTTGTCAGGATGCAGTTACTTGCCAAATCCCTAATTTTTGCCTAGATTGCCCCAGGATGAGGTACTCAATCTAGCGGGATGCATATATTCATTTTTTATGTCTCTAACTTTTGCCTGGATCGCCCTTTCGGGTTTTCAATCCACCGAGACGCTCATTTTTGCCTAAGCCGCCCTTTCGGGTTTTCAACTTAGTGAGCTATTCTGTTTTTATTTTTAGGCAAAGTATTTCTTGACTGCATCTGAATTCACAGGACGAGTGAAATCCTTCCCATCCATTGTTGTAAGCATCAGAGCTCCGCCTGAAAAGGCTCTCTTAACAACATATGGACCTTCATAGTTTGGAGTCCACTTGCCCCTGGAATCGGGCGCGAAAGACAAAACTTTCTTGAGCACAAGGTCACCTTCTCGGAACATACGAGGCTTGACCTTCTTATCAAAAGCCTTCTTCATCCTTTGCTGATATAACTGACCATGGCACATGGCAGTCAATCTCTTTTCTTCAATCAAATTCAGCTGGTCATAGCGACTCTGAATCCATTCAGCATCAGTCAATTTGGCCTCCATCAAGACTCTCATTGATGGGATCTCCACCTCTACTGGGAGTACGACCTCCATGCCATAAACAAGAGAAAAAGGGGTTGCCCCTGTTGAAGTGCGGACAAATGTACGATATCCATGCAAAGCAAATGGCAGCATCTCATGCCAATCTTTGTACGTAACAACCATCTTCTGGACAATCTTCTTGATATTCTTATTAGCAGCTTCAACAACCCTATTCATCTTGGGTCTGTAAGGAGAAGAATTATGGTGTGCAATCTTGAACTCGCTACACAACTCTTTCATCATCTTGTTATTCAAGTTAGATCCATTATCAGTAATGATCTTATCTGGCACACCGTAACGACATATAAGTTGATTCCTGATAAACCTCACAACCACCTACCTGGTCACATTTGCATATGATGTAGCTTCAACCCACTTAGTGAAGTAATCAATTGCTACGAGAATAAACCTGTGTCCATTGGACGCTTTCGGCTCAATCATGCCAATCATGTCAATTCCCCACATAGAGAAAGGCCATGGTGATGAAATCACATTCAAAAGTGTCGGAGGAATATGAATCTTATCCGCGTAAATCTGACACTTATGGCATTTCTTCACGTATTTGCAGCAGTCAGACTCCATTGTCAGCCAATAGTAGCCTGCTCTCAACATCTTTCTAGCCATGGCATGTCAATTGGAATGGGTACCAAATGAACCTTCATGGACCTCAGTCATCAACAGGTCTGCTTCGTGTCTATCCACGCATCTGAGCAGAACCATGTCAAAATTTCTCTTATAAAGCACTTCACCATTGAGGTAGAAACTGCCTGACAATCTTCTCAAAGTTTTCCTATCTTTCAGAGTCGCCAGCTGTCGCATCCGCGAAAAACAACCGGCGGGCTAAAACAAAACAACACAGAGCCGCCACCGTGCGTTATTTATCCCCAAAGAGGGAAAGGAAACGCTCGAAGTAAACCTGAAAAAGCATGGTCTCGCGACCAAAGAGAATGGGATTGGGAGTCGGTTATGCGAAGGGAAGGTATTAGCACCCCTACGCATCCGTCGTACTCGACGGGATCCACGCTCAAAAGATAGAAAAAGGTTGCTAAAACAAACATCACACACACACACACTGAAACAACACAGGTGGAGGAAGAGGGGAGAGGGCTCGCTAGGATATCGCATCCTATGCCTACGTATCTCATCTGGAATGAGAATCAGAGCTACCGTAGTTCGGCTCACGCACGCCAAACAAAACAAAACACACACAAGGCAAACATGGAACCCGAATGCCAACAGCTGGACTTACATCAGCTTCCGAACCAAACAAACCCACACTGGAAACCAGATGCCACTTGATGGACTTATACCGAACTCCAAGCACACAACAAGAGGATACGGAATGCCAATTGCTGGGCTTACATCCATCTCCTACACACACAAGAAGAAACAAACAACAAGTTACTAAGGAGTCGGGAACTCGAGCCTAGCAATTGTCAAGCAAACACACACAAAAATAAAAAGGGTGCCCGGAGAGATCTCGTACGACCTCCTGCCTACGTACCTCATCTGGTATGAGGATCAGGGCAACGTAGTTCCCCTTAACAGGGGAGAAACTTTCTCCTAACCAGAGACTGGGAAATGACCAACTAGAAGGGAGACTGACTCGAGCCTAATAGTTATCATGTATTCCACAATGGTCCTAGGTTGAGTTTTCTATCTACTTGCACAGGCTGCAAGCTAATCCTAAACAGGCAAAGCAAAGCATGCAAGCATAATCAAAACAAAGCAAACATACACAATTAGCACACACTATATACAGACAAAGTGGGCTCACACAAGGGTTAGGCTGCAAAAGCAAGCCAACTGTATCGGGGTGATGTTAGCTCTTAACCCTAACATTGAGAGTTAGGGTGAAGCAAATGAAATAGGGAGTGAGGGGTGTGCCTCATAGCTCTTATCCCTGGCCTGGGAGAGCTTTAGACAAAAGGAAGTGTGGGTTCAGAAAGTGGGAACCCTTCTACACTTATGACACTGACTCAACTGTACAACTGTACAAGGATCTTGGGTTAATATCCACAATGCATCAACACCAGTTGTGTGAGCAAAGGGATGACTCAACTGAATAGCAGGAGATGGGTTGCACATCTCTTGTATCTGCCAATTGCCTTATTCAAGGTCTTTTCCTACTTGGGGACAAAGATAAACAAGCACAAGCATTGCCTCTTAAGGAGAACTTCAGACAGGTGCCTGGCCAAGTAACAGGCCAGGTCTTCCAGACTACATGGAGTTAGTGAGTTCTACCTCAATTGGTTAAGCAACCAAGCAACAGCAAAAGCAAGTTCACAATGAACTATAGCAACTAAGGTACCTGAAAACAATCTAACATAATCAGTACACAGCCCAAACAGTCAAACAGATAGTTACAAGTCAACAGTTAACTGTACACAAGCAATGCATCAAGCAAAGCATAAGCCAATGCTCAACACAAATGACTTAGAAACCACCTACAAAACAAACTTAATGTTAATCAACATCAATCAAAACAAGCAACTCAAACCATGTGAATTAATTCCTCCATGCCATATGCTTTTTGTCCTGAAAACACAACTCAAACATGAGAAGCAAACCCCTAGGACAAAGCCTAGGGTAAAAATGGGAGCAATAAACCAAAACAGAACATGAAAATTATCAAAAATCAAGTTCAATCAAATAAGAAACAAATCCAAGTGGTCTCATATCCATATCATCAACCAATTTCATTTCACACAGCAAATAGTGCAAAGCATGCAATTTCAAAGCTCATAGGACCAAACAGAAAGATCCAATTCAAATCAACTCACAAACATTTCAATAAATCCCCAAACAATTCATGGTCAAACAACATTCATAACATGATCTACACACAAAATTTCAAGCCATTTGGACAATTGTAAGCAAGTCAAATAAAATCCATAAGTCAAGGTATGCATATACAAGCTCATACAAGGCACCAAATCATACATCAAATTCAAGCAAGCATAAAACAGAATTGGCATAAGATAAATGAACCAAATCAAAGCCATGACAAACTTAAATATGTCTAGAATATATGTGCAAAATTTCAAGTCCATCCAATAAACAACAAGAATTTCACAAATCAAATAAGATCATGACTCACAAAAGGTCCACAATTGGTCAAACAGGAAAGGAATTCTCAAACAAATTGGAAATGCACTCAAAATATCCCCAAAAAAATCACATTCAAACTTAACATCCAGAAGAACCAACATGCAAACATTCAGATCATTTCAAGTTCATATGGCATGGTAAAGAAATTCCACAAATTGGACAAGAAATGGTGTGACACACATTGTCACACCTAGATTGATCAGCTCATATCTCACAAACCAGAAATGATAAAATCACAAACTCAAAGCCAAAATGTCACTTAGGATCTCTAGTTTACACATTCAAAATTTCAAGAATTTTGGATTAAGCATCATCATTTCACAACAAGAATAGCAAGCAAGGTGCAAGCAAACACATGTATGAACATTCCCTAAGCCAACACAAATTCCACACGTGCACAACTTTTGCAAAAATCACCATAAAATAGTAGACATCTTGAGGAAAACAATGGAAAAAACCTCATGTGATTTGGACAAGTAATCAAGAAGTTATGAATTATTGAATGAGGAAAAAAAATAAAAAATGGCATGGGAACATAGCATGAGCATGGTGAGAATAATGAAGAAAAATGCTAAATGCCAAAATGAAATGTCCTGGAGCAGGATCGAAGCCAGTTGCTATTCAAATCCTGGCGCGCTACAGTGAAGCGCAACGTTTCACTAAATGAGGTGTCACGGTGTGGTTGGTTACATGGGACAAAAACAAGGAAAGCGCATGCAAACCACAGGGAACAAGATCAAAACACGATCTGAAATCAAAAATGCAGACATTCATCCATGTTCATCCACATTCATACGTCCAAGAACACTTCATCACCAAAATTCACAAACCATACACCATTGGAAAGATCTTCTAATGTACATCAACAATCTCACATCAGTTAAACCTAATCCTTCCTAGATTAAAAGTTTCGAAGGAAAACATTTCCATGCATCAAACTTAAGATCCACATAACTTGCTTAATTCTTGATGGAAATTAATGAAACAAATTGCAGAATGACCTACTCTCAAAGATCTACCAGAAGCATTCATCAATTTTAAGAATTAGGCAAGTCGAAAACTGACCTTCTTGGAATTGCAGAAATGAATTAGGTTGTTTCAAGGCCTGGCGATGCAAAACAGAAGTTCTTCAGAGCTTGTATGAGTGAATGGAGCAAGGCTTTGATGTTAATTGTGCACGATCTTGTTCAATTCCACATTTGCCATTGATGAAGCTCACTTTGACAGTTCCAAATTCAGCTTGAAAACCTTGTGATCTTGCTTCCAACAGCCTCAATAATGCACATGGATGAAGGATTAATGAAGATCTTGGCACGGTTTGTGAAGAAAAATGAAGAAAAGTTGAGAGAAGAAGTTGAAGAATTTTTGGATTTCTAGATCTAGATTTCAATTCTGTTATGATTAGCAATGAAACAGTTATGATTTAGCTTTTATATGTGATGCTAATGATGTTGGTAATTACAATTAGTGCTAATGCAAGTGATTAAGTGATGTCAAGTTTTATGCTAAATTACAAATTGGCCAATTCACCCTCACAGGAAAATCAATGTAACAATACCAATGTTCTGGTTTGGATCAACTTCAAATGATGTTTAGAGGCCAATGCAAGTGGAATTGAGTGAATACAAAGCATAGTTTGCAAAATGACTTTTTCCCTCCAATTTTCAAATTAGGTTCAAGTGAAAAATGCACTTTTTTTTGTGATGAGTTTCAATGAAATGTGATGCATGATTATGATAGTGCACATCAAGAGAAAATTTCTCCAAAAAGAACCACATGATTTGGCCATTTGGTTCAAAAGTTATGCCTTGTTGAAGTTCAACTTTTCTTGACAATGATTGGATCATAACTTGCCAACCACACATGAGAAATTCATGTTCTTGGACTTTTTGGAAAGGTGAGAGCAAGATATACAACTTTCATGTTGGACAAAATTTCATTTGAAGCATTTTTTGACATGTAATTTTGAGGAGAAAACCTTTCCATTTTTGGTAATTTTGAATTACAAGTCACTTTCTATTTTTGGAAAGTTTTCATCTGACTTTATTTTCTTCATTGTTGATGTTTGAAATGTCAAATGAAACTTGTTTGGACATGAATGAAGTGTCTCTAACCCTCTCCCACCTCCAAATCCATCAGTTGACCTTTGGTTGACTTTTGTTGACTGATAGCTGAATTGGCTATGCACTGATGATCTTGAGCCTCAAACTCCTGATGAAATGGCTCAATGATGAAACCCTAACTTCCATAAGCTTATTATAACCATAGAATGATCCCTCATCTCAATGAAGACCTCATCTCCTTGACAAGCCCTGATTGGCACAAGGCAGATGATTAGGGTTGACCAGAGGTCAAAACCCTAATCCCAAGGAACTGATCAAGCATAAGGAATCTCTTGGTGATGACAAAAACCATGATGATGATGATGTACCATTTCAACCAAGATAATGATCAATCCTCCTTGAGGAACCAAGAAACCCTAATTTGAAGCACAAACCCTCAGATGGCTAGTGATCCATTCAATGAACCCTCAGGCTTGAATCTTAACCTCTTTATCTTCTGATCAAGACTTAGGAGGATGACTTGTCCATGTGGCCACATGATATGCAATATGCAATGACCAAACCTAAAAAAATGAAATGCAACATGCTAGGCTAGTCCCAAGAGAGGAGGGCAAATTTTGAGGTGTTACACCCCAGGCGGGTAAACCTGGTTCTGAAGGAAACATTTAATGTCATAATACCATGGTTTATCATCCTTCACTTCCTCAACTGCAAATACATGAGCTGGTCTATCCAAGTGCATCACAGTGATATTGGGAACTTCATTCCAATACTTAACCACAATCATCGAAGCAAGCGTAGCAACAGCATCTGCCATCCGATTATCATCTCGAGGAATATGATGAAAGTCAACTTCAGTAAAGAACGTCGAAATCCTCCTCGCATAATCTCTATAGGGAATAAGACCAGGCTGATTCGTTTCCCATTCACCCTTAATATGATTGACAACAAGGGCCGAATCACCATAAACATCAAGATGCTTGATCCTTAGATCAATGCATTCTTCCAATCCCGTAATACATGCGTCATACTCAACCATATTATTCGTGCATTTGAAAGTTAGCCTTGCTGTAAAAGGAATATGTGTGCCCTGAGGAGTAATGATTGCTGCCCCAATACCATTTCCGTACTGATTTACAGCGCCATCAAATACCATACTCCATCTGGAACCAGGCTCTGGCCCTTCATCGAGTGTAGGCTCATCACAATCTTTCATTTTCAAATACATAATCTCCTCATCTGGGAAGTCGTACTGAACTGACTGATAATCCTCAATCGGCTGGTGTGCCAAATGGTCAGCCAAGATACTACCTTTAATAGCCTTCTGAGCTCGATACTCAATATCATACTCAGATAACAACATCTGCCAACGGGCAATCCTCCAGGTTAAAGCAGGCTTCTCAAATATATACTTGATTGGATCCATTCTGTATATCAACCAAGTTGTATGATTTATCATGTACTGGCGTAAACGCTTAGCGGCCCAAGCCAAAGCACAGCATGTCTTCTCAAGCATTGAGTATCGAGACTCACAATCAATGAACTTCCTGATTCGTCTTGCTGACCAAGGACACAACCCATGGAGTCTTCAAGAACTGTCAGATACATGATCAAAGGTCTTCCTTCTACATGCGGAGACAGGATTGGAGGTTTAGACAGATACTCTTTGATACTATCGAAAGCTTTCTGGCAATCCTCGGTCCAATCATGAGACTGATCTTTCCGGAGGAGCTTGAATATCGGCGCACATGTGGCAGTCATGTGGGATATGAATCTGGAAATGTAATTCAAGCGTCCAAGAAAACCTCGGACTTGCTTCTCAGTTTTGGGCGCAGGCATCTCTTGTATTGCTTTGACCTTTGCAGGATCAACCTCAATACCTCTTTTACTAACAAGGAAGCCCAATAACTTGCTAGAACGGACTCCAACTGTACACTTGTTGGGATTCAGACGAAGCTTGTACTTCCTCAAACGCTGAAAAAGCTTCAACAGGTGCTTTACATGTTCAACTTCCGTTCTTGATTTAGCAATCATATCGTCAACATAGACCTCAATCTCCTTGTGCATCATATCATGGAACAAGGTAGTCATAGCTCGTTGATACGTGGCTCCGGCGTTCTTCAAACCGAAGGGCATCACTCGATAATAGAATGTTCCCCAAGATGTGATGAATGTTGTCTTCTCCATATCCTCGGGTGCCATTTTAATCTGGTTATATCCGGAAAATCCGTCCATAAATGAGAAGACATTGAATTTAGCTGTATTGTCTACCAACATATCAATATGTGGTAGAGGGAAATCATCATTCGGACTAGCTTTATTCAAATCTCTATAATCCACACACATCCGGACTTTTCCGTCTTTCTTAGGCACAGGCACAATATTGGCCACCCATTGAGGATATGTAGAAGTCACCAAAAACCCCGCATCAATTTGCTTCTGAACTTCCTCTTTGATCTTCACTGCTATATCAGAATGAGTTCTTCTGAGTTTCTGCTTCACAGGCACGCACTCAGGCTTCAAGGGTAGGAAATGTTGCACAATATCTGTATCTAGACCTGGCATGTCTTCATACGACCAAGCAAAGATATCAACATATTCTCGTAGCAAATCGATCAACCCCTTCTTAACATATTCTTCCAGGAGTGCCCCAATTTTTACTTCTCGCACACAATCCTCAGACCCCAAGTTGACTGTTTCCAGATTCTCAAGATGCGGCTGAATGATCTTCTTTTCATGCTCAAGTAGACGGGTAATCTCATCAGGAATCTCTTCAACATCATCTTCCTCTGCCTCAAATACAGGGAATTCAAAATTGGGAGATGGTGTCGGATCATTATGTTCAATGGGTTTAGAAATCAACCTGCATAATGATTTTGGATATGAAAAGCTTTTAGAAATCAAACAAGGCAAATCATTATGCAGATGAAAAGATTGATTTTATTCGTTTTTAGGGTTTTTTGTGATCACCAATTTCATGCAAAAAGCAAAAAGGGAAAATAATTGGAAAAACAAACATTTAACATGAATTTATTGAATGAAACTATCATTGTATTTATGTTGCCAACAATGTCATCACTTCTCCTTTTGGCATGGGAGAAGGGTTTTTAAACAAAGTGATCATTACGTGGACTTGTGGACAACTGTAGGAACATCCACAACGACCCAATTGTTGCAGATCCCGCCAGGGATGATGAAATTGTCAGAATCCTCTGCATCTTTTTCCAAGACAGCGACAACTTCCTCCTGACCGGTGTGGATAAAACCTCCACTCTTGAATAATCTTTTCTCATTGAAGACCCCAGAAGAAAAGCCTATGCCAGCCCGGGACTTATTGTCTTCCAGCTCAATCATTTTTCCTAGACCAGCAATTGCGCCACACTCAATGGCCAACTTCGCATCTTTGTAGGAAGTAAATGAAGGAGTTCTCTTCTCAACATGTTCAACTATAGATAAAGCTTGGAAAGGAGTTCCAACTTCATCTTCAGCATATATGTATGAGAAGGAAGAAAAGTGGCTAACCAGGAGAGCCTTTTCTCCCCCTACCACTACCAGTTTCTTATTCTTCACAAATTTCAGCTTCTGGTGTAGGGTGGATGTCACGGCACCAGCCTCGTGAATCCATGGTCTGCCTAAGAGACAGATGTACGATGGGTGAATATCCATAACCTGGAAGGTAATCTGGAAATCACTTGGTCCAATCTTGATAGGGAGATCAACTTCCCCAATCACAGTCTTTCGAGACCCATCGAAAGCTTTCACAACAACTCCACTCTGCCTCATGGGAGGCCCTTGACAAGACAATCTTGAAAGAGTAGATTTTGGCAATACATTCAGGGATGACCCAGTGTCCACCAGCACATTGGACATGGCGTCGCCTTTACAATTCATGGATATGTGTAAAGCCAAGTTATGGTCTCTTCCCACCTCAGGGAGATCAGAGTCACAGAAACTCAAATTGTTACAAGCAGTAATATTTGCAACAATGCTATCAAACTGTTCTATAGTGACATCATGATCTACATATGCCACATCCAAAACTTTCTGCAGAGCCTCTCTATGTGGTTCTGAATTCAAAAGTAAAGATAACACAGATATCTTGGATGGCGTTTGTAGAAGCTGGTCTACAACGTTGTACTCACTCTTCTTGATGAGCTTCAGCATCTCATTGCAGTCTTCTTTCATATTGCCGCTAGGGCCAACAGAAGTAGGAGTTTTTTGTACAGAGGAAGGCTTAACAACAGGTGCCGGATTCGGGGTGCTCACAGCATTCCCAATCGGGCGTTCAATAAAATCGGCCTTAGCTTGAGGTTTTGGTGGCGCTGAAAACACACGACCGCTACGGGTCAAACCACTTACATCTGCAATATTCACAATAGAGGAGGATGGCAAAGTCACCTCTTTCCCATCTTCTACAGCAACAGCGTTGTAACGAAAGGGAATTGCCTTTTTAGAAGAATACGACCCTGGACCGGCAGGCTTAATGATCAGGGAAGGAGAAACCTTCTGCTTGCTACCATCACACTTGATAATAACAGGTTCAGGTATCCGAAACACTGGGGAAATTACGTTGACCTCTGGCTCATCTTCGTCAACATTCCTATTCTGAAGGATCTCAATAACTCCTTCATCCAGCATCTCCTGAAGATCTTTGCGCACCTGGAGACAACCCAATCGGTTAACAGGGAAGATTCGACATCTATCATGGTCGTGCTCATAGTGACTGTAATCACACAGCAAACGATGCAACTCGACCAACGACTGTCGAATATGACTAACATATTTGACTTTGTAATTGCCATGGCAACCCTGGACCATGTTAATAGATTTCCCATGCTCGGGCAATGGGTTCTTCTTCACATTAGGACCTACGTCCTCAAAACACAGAATGCCACACCTCATAAGTTCGTGAACCTTGGTCTTCAACGGAAAACAATTCTCCACGTCGTGGTCGGGAGCACCAGAGTGGTATACACAATGCAATTCAGGCTTATACCACCACTGAAGGTTAGCAGGTACAGCTGGTGGGTCTCTCGGAGTAATCAACTTCGTCTCTATCAAAGAGGGATATAGTTCTGCATATGTCATCGGAATCGGATCGAAAGTGATCTTCTTCCTCTCATAACTCGTGCTGGTTTGATTACTGTTGCGAGGCTGGTAGGCCTGCTGTTGAGGATGGTGCTGTTGTTGTTGATATTGCTGAGGTGGTTGTTGATTATTATTATGTTGTTGATACTGTTGATTGTCTTTGAAGACAGGTGCTATATGAGCCACCTGGTGCTGGTTATCGGCAGTACGCACAGTCTTCCTCCTCACAGAGGGTCTTCTAGGTTTCACATGGGAGGTCACAGCATGTGCCTCTCCATCTTTCTTCTTTGCAAACGCCCCATAACGCTTGGCAGAAGAGCCTTCTTCTTTGGTCAGACGTCCTTCTCTAACCCCTTCTTCTAGACGCATCCCCATGTTCACCATCTCGGTGAAGTCAGAAGGAGCGCTAGCAATCATCTGCTCATAATAGAATGAACTCAAGGTGTTCAGAAAGATCTTGGTCATTTCCTTCTCTTCTAGCGGAGGCACGATCTATGCTGCCAACTCTCGCCACCTCTGGGCGTACTCTTTGAACGTTTCCTTGTCCTTCTGGGACATGGCCCTCAGCTGATCCCTATCGGGAGCCATATCCATATTATACTTGTACTGCTTGACGAAGGCCTCGCCAAGATCGTTGAAGGAACGGATGTTCGCACTGTCCAGCCCTATATACCAGCGCAAAGCGGCACCGGACAGACTGTCCTGAAAGTAGTGTATGAGCAACTGGTCATTATCAGTCTGAGTTGACATCTTCCTGGCATACATGACCAGGTGGCTGAGAGGACAAGTGTTCCCCTTGTATTTTTCAAAGTCAGGGACCTTGAATTTCACCGGAATTTTCACATTGGGAACCAAGCACAATTCGGCAGCAGACTTGCCAAAGAGATCCCTTCCTCTAAGATTCTTCAATTCCTTGCGAAGCTCAAGAAATTGGTCCTTCATAGCATCCATCTTCTCATGGACATCTGGGCCCTCAGACGGCTCAGAATGATAGATGGTGTCGTCTACCCTAGGCACGGTATGCACGACAGGAGGAGGAACAACAAGGACCGGGCTAGATGCCGACATGGAAGCAAAAGTTGGAGCAGGGCCCTCTGGCATAAAATTGGGAGGCATCCCCCACGGAAACCCGGCTGGCATAGCTGTCGGCACAAAGTGTGCACTGGCTGCAGGCACAGTTGAGGAGACAATCTCAGAAATGACTGTCCTCTGGGGAGGAGTTGAAGGTGTTGGAGAAGACTGGCTCTGGGCAGCCAGGAAAGATTCCATCAAAGCACTCAGTCTGGCGACTTCTTCTTTGAGTTCACGGTTATCTTGCTCTAGATGATCCATCAATCTGGAAGAGTTGGCTCTTAGTGTAGTACCGGTGAGTCAGCTTGTCTTCAAAATAAATGAAGAGCACAGAGTTAGACCACAGGATCAGAAGCCGGGAACAAAACCTGCTTATGCATATGATGCATGCAATGCTTGTGCATATGATTTGTTTTTATTTATTTCAAAGGAACTCTAGGGTTTTATTTGCAAATTTTGGAAATATTAAACATTTTATCACATATGAAAATATCTCATCAGATAACATCAGGGAAAAGAAGTACAACATTTGTCAATCGTATACAAGAGAAAAGGAAAATAATCATCCTATGGATCCCTATAAACAATCATCTAAAGCCCGGGACACAGGAAGATAAGTTGCACGAAGCCTCTTCACCTCTTTCTCGTAAGCTGCCTCCATATCTGCCTTTTCCTTGGCGAGTCGGTCATACCTCCTTTTCCAAAGCTTGGAAGACTGAGGAAGTAGAGAAGTCCATGCATCATCAGGATCATCAATAACCTGATGCTCGAGGAACTCAATCAGAGCATCCTTCTCCTTAATCTGCTGAAGCAACTCTTCCCTTTCACGGATCCAGGCACGTGATAGGTCTTCGTCTCTCAACTCCTCTACTCCTTGGTTAGGGAGGGTTGAAGGCCCAGTCACAACCAAAGGTGTAGGTCTCGGATATTCATAAGGCATGAGATACTTAGATGCTCTCTTCCTTACCCAAGCAATGTAAGGCTCCATAGCAATGCAAATCTTAGGACCCAACTCCTTCTTTCCTTTCTTATGAACCTTGCACCAAGCGCGAACCATCCTAGCTTTCAAGCCTTGGGGATCTTTACCCTCCGGAAAGAACACACCCTCTAACAGAATGTTATTAGGTTTATCCTTTAGGGGGAACCCAAGCTGACGACGTGCTAAAACAGGGTTGTAGTTAATCCCACCACATGTACCAAGAAGAGGCACATTGGAGAATTCACCACAAGAGTCAATAATCTGCACACCATCATATACACGGTTATACCAAGAGATATCATCATTAGTGAGAGACATAAGTCTCATAGACATCCCTTGCTCTCCTTGAAGGCGACCGTCTGAGGTAAGTGAGAAATAAACCACTTATACAACAGAGGCAAACAACACACAATGGCATCACCACCCTTTGCATTCCTCATATGCAAAGAGAAATAGGTATCACCCAACAGAGTCGGAACGGGATTAAGAGCGGAGAAGATCCTAATAGCGTTCACATCCACAAACTTGTCGATGTTGGGGAACAATACTAATCCATAGATGAGAAGTACAAATATGGCTTCAAAGGCATCCTCACTCATGGCCTTCCCATAAACAGTAGCTTGAGCAATGAGGAACTCAGAAGGGAGACCTTGAGTTCCACCTTTGGTAGTCATATGAGCACCAACCAGAGATTCATCTATGTGCAACATGTCTGCTATCTCTCGAGAAGTAGGAATACTCTCCAAGCCACTGAACGGCAACTGATCCAGAATAGGTATACCCACAAGATAAGCATACTCCTCAAGGGTAGGCAAAAGCTGGAAGTCCGGAAACATGAAGCAACGATACAAAGGATCATAAAACTGCACCAATACGCTCATCAGACCTTCATCCACCTGAGTAGTCAGAAGAGGAAGAAGCTTCCCAAAGCAAGCCTTGAAACCCAAAGGATCTAATACATAGGATGTCAGATTCCTTAACTCTTTCAAATCTGGCTGTCTGAAGCTGTACTTCTTTGTATACCTTCTTTGTCTTTCCATGTCTGAAAATTTTGCAAATAAACCCCTTAAGTTCCTTGAAAATTTCTTTTATTATTGATTATATGGATGCAAATGGATGCATGAATGCATGAATGCAACAATCACACTCAAGGATCAAGCAAAGCACACCAAACAAAGGTCATGGGATGGATCATATTATCCTTAATATCAATCATCCATTTTGGTGGATTATGGTTTACACCTTATCAACACCCAAGTTCCATTGATATTAAGGATACATGAACGGATCAACCATGAATCAAGGGTTTGTTGCAAGTCACGAGCATGGAGTCTCGGTTAAGAACCACCCAAAGGGAGTGTACTAGGGTTTAAACCTGCCAAACATGTTCTACAAGAGGTTCCCATAGTCATCATCCCATCTTTCGAATATTATTGGAGAAACGACTACTCGTATTACAAAAATATTCTCAAGAGAGACTCTTATGAGTGTAGTATCGCGTAACAATCGTATCAAATCTTACATTTGAACGACTTCCGCACTACATCCTAAAAATAGGCCAAGATGGGTTTGATAAACTAAGGTCCTTGGCTTCTAAGGTCTATATTGGAAAGAGTAATGTTTAACCACAACTTACTTGTGTGACATTATTGATCCCAACATGACCTCCACCAAGTGAACGGACTCGCAAGTCAACTTGCTAAGGAATAACTCCACACAAGTCGACAAGACTACGCCATTCTCATATCCTAGGTGCACTCGAGTTCGGGTATAGAACTCATCTCACAAAGATCACCAAGCATACAAGTAATTGATATATCAAGCAATTCATACATTACAAATAATACAGTAATCCCAAATTGCACAAAAATATGTCACAAAACAATATAATACAACAAGCATGAAAAGTTGGCAAAACCCACTAGAGATATTCCCCAGCAGAGTCGCCACTTTTTTGTAGCGGTGTATTCGTTACCATTGGAGATATTGACTAAATCCAAGGTAAATCATACAAAGTCGAGTCGCCACCGCACTTCTATTTATCCAAAGGAATGGTTAGAAAGCGAACAAAAACCTAAACGTTTTACAAACAAAACTAGTAAAAGAAACAGAGATCTGAGTAAGGGGGTTGGTTATGCAATGGGAAGGTGTTAGGCACCCAAAACATCCTAGGTACTCCTAGGGAGCCCTTTTCACACTTGTTGCAAAGGTTATTGTTTTGTGAAAATTTTATTTGTGCAAACATGATTGAAGAGATGAGAATAGAATATACAAGTTTATTTACATTTTGTGTTTGGATGGATCAACCCATTGCCTACGTACCCTCTTATGAAAAGATTAGGATCAAAACCTCGTAGTCCGGGGTAAAAATCTCAAAACAAATTAGTGGATTGATTGGTCCAAAATCCTTAAGGTCTTTTGTTATCAAAGGGAGAAAACTCAACCTAAAACCACAAATCCACTATGTGACGATAACTTCAACATGCTAGTGAGGGGTTAACCCTATAATAAGCATGGAAGGCTCATTGTCCATCGCTGAGGATAAAGGTGAATATTACATCTACCACAAAGATAACTCAAACCTAATAGCTAAAGGTTATGGAAAATTTTGATTAAGAAGTGGACATTGAAACCACAAAAGAAACATTTGAATGGGTTATATTTACCAATTAGAAGTATATACAAAAATGGTCAAAATTGACTTAAAGATTCAATTCAAAATGAGTGTTATGAAAAGAAAGTTTGAAAATCAAAAGCATAAGGGTTAGGTTTCTAATGTTGAAAACAAAAGTCAAATGTTTGCACAAAAAGGTTTTGGTTTGGGTTAGAATGGAGAGATGAAGGAGAAGGTTTAGAAATGAAACCACACTAGGAGTTCCTCTCTTGAGATCATATAGATGATCCAAGTAGATCCCATCCTTTGGAATAAGCAAGCACAAAGCATAAGCAATCACACAAGTCTCATAAGAGATCCTCAATGTATCTTGTAACTTCCACATGGATGAACATGATAATGATCTTCAAATTAAGCTCAAAGGGAAAACTCCTAGTTCAAGAGCACACATCAAACATCAATACAAATGAACAATCATCACACACTATATACATACAAGAGGCTTCAAACAATGGGTGGGCTTTAGTCAAGAGGGGTCATGTCAACCTCGACAAACAAGCCAAACTATACAAGGGTAATTTGTAGCTCTTAACCACTAACATTGAGAGTTAGGGTGAAGTTGATCAAACAGGTAATGAGGATGAGACCTCATGCTCTTAACCCTGGACGGGGTGAGCTCATGACAAAGAAAGCGTGGGGATCCAGAAAGTGAGATCCTATTCCACTTGACAGACACTGGACAAAGATCTTGGGTACATGTTCAGAAGCATCAGCACGTAGTGCGAGCATAAAGAACGACTCACTGAATAACGGGGGATTGGCTACTAATCCCTTTTATCCGTCAATTGCCTCAACTCTTGGAGGACTTATCAAGTAACACATGCCTCTCTTGGAGGTCTTTGGCACAATTGTAAACAAACACAAACAGAGCCTCTGAAGGAGGACTTGCCAGCAAAATGCCTGCCAAAAAGGTGACAGGACTTCCAGACTACATGAAGTAAGAAGATAACTACCTAAGTGGTGTGTCAACCACAATCCAAAGCTTAAGCAAAAGCAAAAGCAAGCAAGCAACTAAGGTACCTGTACAAAGACTAAACAGTTAATATTTCAGATATAAAACCAACAGACAAACAGTGAATCCTTCCAACAATTACACAACTCAATGAACAATGCCCAAGCATTCAAATGAACTCATGAGCTCAAGCACATCACTTAAAATCCTACAAAACAAACACAAGTTAAAACTCAAATCATTTGCATCTCACAAAGTGAGAACAAATCAACCATCAATGCTAAATGTCCAAACCTGAAACACAAAGCACAATTAGTTTATGTACAAAACACTAGTACAAAGACTAAGTTCAAAACCAAACCAAATGATCAAAACAGAACTCAATCTTCCATATAATGCACATTCAAACATTCCATTTAATGTCCTGAAAAGGACCAACATCAATTCAATAAGCAAATATCTCAAATGGCCTATGCTATGCAATGATCACAAAATGTGCACAAAGTGAACTTCCAATTTAGAAAATTCAAATCAAAACAGAAATGCATGCAATGACTTTGATATTTTTCATACAAGTTCCTCATGTCATGAACGAGCAATATGCAAAAGATCAAATCCAGAAAGGTTCAAATGACATATGAACAAAAATGTAACAATTCAATGTCAAAAATGTGACACAAATTGTCACATTATTCTCTATGTGTCAAAAGGGATGATAGCTTATGAGAAAAATTCTAAACCAGTGACCAAAAATTCATATCATGTATGAATGTCAAGCATGCAAAAGATGGGATCAAATGGCTCAACATATAGAATTTCACAAAGCATTGAAGGCAACATATCAATTTAGCACAAGGTTCAATCAGAAATTCACAAATAAAAAACCAGAAATCAACAATTCATGAAATTAATACCATAAAAAACTAGACATCAAAACAAAACTATGAAAAACAATTGGAGCTCATTTGGATCATTTTTTAATTTTTTATGAATTTTTCAAAACAGCCAAACAAATGAAATAAACAAATAACAATGGAGGGAAATTCAAATATTTGAATAAAACCAGAAAATACCACAGCCGTTGGATAAGGCGCGCTTATGAGATCTAAGGCTCACATTCAAACATCAAAGCGCTGCATTTCATTAAACGCATTGGCATGCACGGTCAGCATTCAACCGCTCGTGTGGCTCAGTCAAATGTATCCTTACCAATCATTCATCCACGCCAGCGCACACGCAACATCCACATGGCACAAACCCTAAGAAATTACAGACGTCGGAGCTATAGTCTCCGGTCGTCTTCCCCGGCCATCTCCGCGCGACCTCAACCAAAAAAAATTCCAGAATTCATCGAGGCATACATCATTCGAACCAGTTTTCCATGTATATTCCAAATATGTAATCAAATCAACCTAATTCCTCATGGATTTTCCAGATCGAAGCAAAACATTATTGAGATCAAAACTTACAGTTCATCATACATGCTCAATTCTCAACCAAATCAAAATCTAAACACATGTACATGCTCTACCAATCAAGATCTACACATCTATATCAAGAAAACAGCAAAAGGAGAGGATCGAATTTGCATCACCTGGAATTGAAGGTTGCTAAAATCGTGCTCTCAAGCGCTCTACAACTCCAGATCTACTCCTTTGACCTTGCCTTGAAGCTTTGTGCAAACAGGAACACTTGAAACCACTTGATTCTTCTTCAATTTTCAAATTCCATCGCCATGCTCATGTACATGAACTGCTCAAATTCTGGCTCAATTGCAACAAACAGATGATGATTCTGAATATGCAATAATTTTTGGTGTTTGTGTGGAGAAAAATGAAATTCTAAGTGAGAGAAAAATGGAGGGAGTTTCAAATTTCAGATCTGAAAATGCTTGTTCTTTCAGTTATGATTAGGGTTTGAGCTTTTATATCCCATGCTAATGATGCTGCTAATCACTTAAGCCAAATGCTAATCAAGATTAAGGAGATTTCAAGCATCTTGCAAAAATGCAAATGAAGCTAGCATGGCCATATTGCACATGCTCTTTCTCATGCAAGGGTCTGAATCCACTCAAAATCATCCAATGGTCATGATGGAATTGTTATTTTGCTTGCACCTTAAGCCAAAAATGAATTGTTGAATATTTTTTTCAAAATGCACATGTGTGAAATAATGAGAATTTGGCCGTGATTCTTTTGCACAATTGAACCAAATGAGGTCAATTTGAGATGTCTTGAACATGAGGAGCATTTTGCAAAAAGAATGGACCAAATTGGAGCTTTGTATCAAAAGTTAGGCCATTTTGAATTTCCATGCACACCTTGTGATAAAATGACCATAACTTCTCAACCATTCATCATATGGACATGAATTAGGACTTTTTAGAAAGGGGAGACAAAGATCTACAACTTTCATGTTCACCAAAAATCCATTTGAAACTTCTTTGACATTGACAAGTCAAGTTGAATGTGGACCAAAAACTTGCCAAATTTGGAAACTTTGAATTACAGGTCATTTTCCATTTTTAGTAACTTTTGCCATGACCTTTGAATCTTCAAGATGGAAGTTTAGAATGAATAATAGACCTCATTTGAACATGATTGAGGTGTCTCAACTCATTTCCCCACCTCATAGCCCTTAGTTGATTGCATAGTTGACTTTTGGTCCTCAAATGACCTTGAAATGTCTTGATTAACTTGGGCCTTTACCACTTGGTGAAATTTCTTCAAAATGGAACCCTAGCTCATGTAAGATCCTTATAATAATCATGTGGTCCTCATCCTAAGAAAAATACCTCATCTCTTACACAAAGGATCTTCTTGAAGCTCTTGACCTGGTGATTGCTTAAGCTACAAACAAAAGATGTAAATGACATATTTTTGTGATTTTGGTTAGTGAATAAAACAAGAAAAGCAATGATATACAATTCAAGCATGCTTGGTGATCTCAAACCACTCACAAGAGATCCCTACCCAAAGGGAAAGGGAGCCAAGATTCTCAATGATCCTTGAGGCTATGCAATGCAATGCTATGATGCCATGAGGGATCTTAGTGACAAAATTGGGGTCTTACAATGTGGAAGTAAACCGGAAGGGGTTATCGATTTGAAGATGGAAACCAATAGAATCCATATAGAAGATACTATAGCTGCTGAAGAAGAGAAAAAGCTGAAGGCGATGAATACATGTACCCAACAGGTAGCATAAGTCTAACCTGCTCCTATTGTCTGTTATGAGATTTGTAATGGACCGCACCAAATGGTGTACTGTTTTGCAACTCCTCAACAAGTTGAGAAAATAAAATTTTTGAAGCAGAATAATCCCTATTCCAACACGTACAATCCGGGTTGGAATAATCATCCCAATTTCTCATGGAAAGATCAGAAAGGGAACGCTCCTCAACAAGGTCAATACCAAACTCAATATCAACAACAGCGGCAACAACAAGCCCCTAAGAAAGCTGATTGGGAGATTGCCATTGAAAGAATGGCAGCTCATAATGTTCAATTCCAAGAAGAAACTTGAAACAATCAGAAAAACACTACCGCATCCATAAAAAATCTTGAAGTCCAGATGGGTCAAATAGCACAACAATTAGCCTCAAGTTCTCAAGCATAAGGTGCTCTACCTAGTGCAACTGTGACAAACTCTAGAGAGCATAATAATGTGAGTGTTGTGACAACAAGAAGTGGGAAATCTCATGAAGTCCTTAAGGAGACAGCTGAAGATGAAGATCAATTGATCGAAGTGGATCTTGAGATCAAAGAAAATGAAGCTGTAAGGGAAGAATTGGTTGCACCGAAACAAGTGGAGAAAGAAAAAGTCACTGAACCTAAGTCGTTCATTAAGCTTCCCTTTCCCACCAGAAACAAGAAAAAGGGGCAACATGAGAAAAAGTTTGAGAAGTTCCTAGAGTTGTTCAAGAAGCTAGAAATCAACATTCCGCTTTTGGAAGCCCTTGAACAAATGCCTACATATGCCAAGTTCATGAAGGACATCATTTATAAGAGGCGTACCATCGAAACCAACCCGATTATTCTAACCGAAACTTGTAGTGCTATTTTACAGGGTATGAAGATCCCAATGAAGAAGAAAGATCAAGGAGTTGTCACTATTCCTTGCACCATCGGAGATAGGTCATTCAAAAAGGCTCTTATTGATCTAGGAGTCAGTGTGAGTCTCATGTCGTTATCCATTTACAAGAAGCTGGGTATAGGGGATGTGCAAGATACCAGGATGACACTCCAATTCTCCGATCATTCGATTAAGAAACCTTATGGTATTGTTGAAGATGTTCTAGTGAAAATTGACAAGTTTGTATTCCCGTTGGATTTCGTGATTCTAGAAATGCGTCAAGATGAAGAGATTCCTATCATTCTTGGGAGACCCTTTTTAGAGACGGGAAGATGCTTGATCAACATAGAAGAAGGTATTATTACTTTGAAGGTTTATGAGGAGGAATTAAAAATTGATGTTCGAAACACCATGAAATACAAAGATGATATTTGCACCAGTCATACTATAGAGCTTCTAGATCAAGTGATTACGTATGATAGTCCTTTGAATGCACCGCAGTTACCTTTGCAAAGAGTATTAAGTTAGTCCATTTTTTATGGTGATAAAGAAGTGGACAACGGGGAATCCAAAGTGCTGGCCATGATGGACGCATAACCCCCTTGGAAAGGATCTCGACCACAACGGTGGGAAGGTTTACGATTACCTCAAACTAGTGAGGAGAATAAAGAGTCCAAGAAGGGGACGGAGTTGAAACAACTTCCCGAGAATCTCAAATATGTCTTTCTCGATTCTGAAGGTAAATGCCTGGCTATAACAAATTTGAGCCTCAAGAATATCCAAGAAGAAAAGCTCATCTAAGTCCTGAAAAGATACAAAAATGCTATCGGATGGGCAATTGAGGACTTGAAAGGTATTAGCCCTACAATGTGCATGCATAAAATTCTCATGGAAGACGACCACAAACCGGTGGTCCAACCTCAAAGAAGACTCAACCCAACAATGAATAAAGTAGTTCGGAAAGAAGTGATGAAATTGTTAGACGTAGGTATTATCTATCCTATATCTGACAGCCCGTGGGTGAGTCTGGTGCATGTGGTCCCAAAAAAGGGAGGGACCGCCGTCATAAGAAACGAGAAGAATGAGCAAATACCTACAAGGAAAGTTACAAGTTGGTGCGTGTGTATTGACTACAGGAGGTTAAACATCATGACTAGAAAGGACCACTTCACGTTGCCACTCATTGATCAAATCTTGGAAAGGCTAGCCAGTCATGACTACTACTGTTTTCTAGATGGATACTCCGGGTATAATCAGATTGTTGTTGCTCCATAAGACCAAGAGAAGACAGCATTCGCATGCCCTTATGGCATGTTTGCATACAGAAGAATGTCATTCGGGTTGTGTAACGCTCCAACCACTTTCCAACGTTGCATGACTTCCATCTTTGCTAACATGCTTGAAAAGCATATGGAAGTTTTCATGGATGACTTTTCGGTCTTTGGATCCTCGTTTGATAACTGTTTAACTAACCTTTCTCTTGTTTTAGACAGGTGCCAGAAAACAAATTTAATTCTGAATTGGGAGAAATGTCATTTCATGGTGCGAGAAGGAATAGTCTTGGGTCACAAAATTTCCTACAAGGGAATTGAAGTCGACCAAGCAAAAGTGGAAGTGATATCTAAACTTCCGCCTCCGGTTAACGAGAAAGGTATCAGGAGTTTCTTAGGACACGTGGGTTTTTACCGCAGGTTCATAAGAGATTTCTCTAAAATAGCAAAATCGTTGACCACTCTATTGGTCAAGGATAAGGCTTTTATGTTCGATGAAGAATGCACCACAACTTTTGAGACATTGAAAAACAAATTAATTTCAGCACCGATTGTTATTGCCCCAGATTGATCTCTTCCGTTTGAGATCATGTGGGATGCTAGTGATATTGTTGTAGGGGCAGTTCTAGGACATCGGAGAGAGAAATTGCTACATGTCATTTACTATGTTAGTCATGTGCTAAACCCTGCACAGATGAACTATGCAACTACTGAGAAGGAGTTATTTGCTGTGGTTTATGCTTTTGACAAATTCTGGAAATACTTGTTAGGATCAAAGGTTGTCTTTTATACTGACCATGCTGCTTTGAAATATTTATTTTCTAAACAGGATTCTAAGCCAAGGCTTCTAAGGTGGATCTTAGTCCTCCAAGCATTTGATGTGGAGATTAGGGACAAAAGAGGATGTGAAAACACCGTAGCCAATCGTTTGTCTCGAATGTTGCAAATAATACCTTAGTTCCTTGAAATTTTCGTGTGATGAATGTTATGATGTGCATGAATGCATGGATGCAACAATCACAAATAAGGGATCACACACAAGGAAAAAAAAACAAAGGTCAAGGGATGAATCAAGTCATTGTCAAGATCAATCATCCATTTTGGTGGATTATGGTTTACACCTTATCAATACCCAAGTTCCATTGATATTGACAAGACTTGATTGGATCAACCAAGAATCAAGGGTTTGTTGTAAGTCACAAGCATGGAGTCTGGGTAAGAACCATCCCAAAGGAGTGAACTAAGGATAAAAACCTGTAGATCGTGTTCTAAAAAGTTCCCAGAGTCTTAATTCCATCTATCGGATATTAGGTTAAGATGGCTGACTCATCGACCTATAATATTCTCAAGAGAAACTCGTCTGAGTGTAGTATCGCGTAACAACTATTATCAAGTCTGCACTTGAACAGTCTCTGCACTAGGGCCTAAATAGGCCAAGAGGGGTAAATGTTCTACGGTCCTCAGCTTCTCGGACCCAAATTAGAGATAGTAATGCCTAACCATAAATACTTGTGTAACATCTCCAAATCCAAAAGGGTCTCCACTGAGCAGATGGATCTCAAGCCAACTTGTTAAGGACTACTCCACACAAGTCGAACATGACTATACCATCCTCCTATCTTAATTGCACTCAAGTTCGAGTTAGAACTTATCTCACCACTCAGAGATCACCAAGCACAACAAGCAGATTATATCATACAAACAAATATACAAACATCAAATATACAGTTGTGACTCAAGTTCGGGTTAGAACTTATCTCACCACTCAGAGATCACCAAGCATAACAAGTAAATTATATTATACAAATAAATATTCATACATCATATATATACAATTATATACACCCAAAAAAGTAGGTTAAACCCACTAGAGACTACTCCCCAGCAGAGTCGCCACTTAATTTCTGTAGCGGTAAATTAATGATCATCAAGCTATGGATAAGCTAGACATCAATAAAACCAGAGTCACCACCGCGCTTTTATTGTTTCCAAGGGAAAATGGAAAGTATGAACAAAACCCAAAAGTAAGAAGTTTTCAAATCAAAACTAATAAAATGTCAGAGATTACAGGTAAGGGTGTTGGTTACACAGAGGGAAGGTGTTAACACCCAAAGTGTCCTATGTACTCCTAGGGAGCCCTTTTTTATGTGCATATGTATTTTGTACAAAGTGATGTTTACAAACAAATAGAATGGGGGGATGAGAAAAGAATCCATTAATTATATTTTTGTGTTTGACAAGACCTTCGGACTTGTGCCTACGTACCAACATAAAAATGAGGGATCAAAACCTCGTAGTTCGTGATACAAATTTCAAAGTGGGTGCATTGCTTTTAATCAAAATTGAGTTTGAAAGGCACAAGGGCCAAGAAAATGGTTTGAATGAGTTGGATTTTTTTGGCTTTTGAAAAATCTTAAGTCAAGTATAGTTAAGTTTATTTACAAGTTTGATTTAAGAAAAGGAGTTTAAAAATACAATGGCATAAGGCCAAAGTTTCTAGTTTGCAAAGTGGTCAAAGTTTATAATAAAACTAGTTCAAGCAAAGAAGAATTTTTAAAAGGAGGGGGAGATTTTAAAATTAAAGAAGTGGGGAGGAGATGAAGAGACTAATTCTATGCACAAAATTAAAAGTTAAGAGTTGAAAACATCTGACCGATGGGTAGCAATCCAATAGGCAAAATTGCCATATAGAAACCCCAAATTCCCTTGGATATTAGAATCAAGCAACAAACAAATGCATACAAAATTATCTTGAAGAGCAAGGCATCAAATAAAGATAGCCCCATCCAAGCTTTAACCACTCCATGATCTCCTTCAAATTTTCTCATGTAATATATGAATTCCACATGTCATAGATTCAATATAACAGCTTCACAATGATCATGTTGCAGATGAACTCAAATGTTTCTTCAATGATGTATCAGATGAAGTTTCAAATTGCAAGCACTTGGTTACATGAATATTGACATTGGCCAAGTCCTTTTACATAGGGATGTTGCCTAAATTCTAAGTCCAATTGTTCAAGATCAAACCAACATTCCACACAATAGTCTTTTAGGTTTTTTTTGTTTCTTATTATGTACATTAATGGTCAAAGACCATACAAATAAACAAAATATACACAAACAAGATATATCACACAATATGGTCCAAATGGACAAAGTGAAAAGGCATTAATAAAAACAATTAGAATGGTATGAATAATGGCAAATGAATAGAACTTAAAAATTAAAGTGCAGTAAAATAAAGGACTTGAAATTAAATGTTAGTTGTTAATAAGTTAGAAGTTAGTATTGTTTTGCTTTTGCTTTTTGTTTTAAGTCATTCTTTAGAGAACACTCAACCCACTTATCACAAGCATGGATCCTTGAGCCAAGACATCTTCCAAAGGAAGGAAAAAAGGCTAAGTTTCCATACAATACCATGAAAGAGGGGAGACTTACAATCTCACTAACTAGAATGTTATGCCTTTTGTGTCAAAAATTTAGCGCTATGTTAAGCAATCGTGATTAGACTTATGTAGAAGTCACAACTATTTGAGACCGGGCAATAGAATTTTGGTGTTAATGCATGTTAGAGACATAGTATAATGGACTATGCTCATGAAACATACCACACACAAAAAGAATATGCAAAAGAGGTGGCTTAATCTAAACCATACTTATGTTGATTTTGCAATCAACTAGCCTTAGGATTTTGAGATGTCATAGGCCAAATGAAATGAATGCATAAAGAAAGGAAATTAGCTGAAGAGGGATGGGAATGGATCATAACTCAAATTGGTCAAAGGATGACTTTTACCAAGTTAAAAGCATTCATTCATTTTGGGAGATGGAATGTATATTCCATCAATCCCCTAAATCCAATGATATTAACCTAGCAAAGTCAAATCAACCTTGACCAAGGCCCAACAACACAAATCATCACAAGAGGTCAACACAATTATTTGGCATTTATTCAATTTAAAAATACTAAAAATAATGCATTAAATTAAATATGGTTTTTCAAATTCCTAAAACCTCATCAAAACACCAAAGAAATGGCCATGATATTTATCATAGGTCAAACAAGGTCAAAGGACCTTGGAGAAAAAAATTAAGAATTTTTGGAGACTTAAAAGTATTTTTAAACAATTAAAAAAATTCACAAAATCAATTAAAAATCATGAAAAATATTAATAATGACCCAAAAAATAATTTTAATTCAGAATATGAAAGAGGAATTTATTTAAATTTTTTGGGTGAAACTTTCATATTTTTTGGATCAATATTAAAATTAATATGAATTAATGAAAATCAAATGAATTAAAATAAAAATCAAAAAATAAAAAAAAACGTGAGCCACTTGATCTCCCTCATTAATTGAGGTGGCAGATCAAGTGGATGGAAACGCGTGTTCCATGGTGGAACTTAGTCAGCGCGACACACACATGGTAATCAAAACCAACGCCTAAGATTAAAACATTTCAAGTGGATCTTGTGGTCTGGAGACGTGCCAACACACCGCCGGAGCCAGAGCTCCGGTCTTCATCTCCGGTGGACCTCACCGGACTGGTCCACCCTTAACCATCACCAAAACAAAAAAGGAGGACATGATCTGAAAGAAAAAATGGCGTAGAGCACGAATCCGACCTCAATTTCAACTAACTCCAAATATATAAAAAGATACGAGGAGTTGAATTTTGAGGTGTCACAACTGAGTTGCTTCGATTTGACCTCAAAGCAACTCAATCTTCTTGCCTATATTGGCAGGACTTCAGACAACCAAAGATCCAAGAGAATTGATGAGAATTGAGTGAGAATTGAAGAGATGAAGTTTTCTGAAATTTACCTTCAATGTTGTGCAGAAATGGATCTTGCTTGCTTCAACCTTGATCTGATCACACTTGAGAAGCTTGCAGGAGATGTTTGGCAATGGTACAGAGCTTTGGATCCTGGAGTTTCTGAATCTTCAAACAGTGAGATTCAAACTCAATTTTCAAGTTTAAAATTCTCAGGTTTTCCTTTGAATGGTGAGGGTTTCAATTGGGGGTAAAGCTGGCGCGCAATGTGTGTCTGAATTGAGCTCCAAGGGCCTGTATTTATAGCAATTGGGACTGATATTTGCACACTTGAAAAATTGCTAAATTTGGACATTTCATGCACAAGCTTGCATGGGCGTGTACAGGCCCATGAAGCAATCTAGTTTGATCCACTTGCAACTGTTCTGAAGTTCAAATGAGGCTTGGATGTCAAGGCAATGTGAAATGGGATTTTTGGCATTTGATTTCTTCCAATCATGCAGACCTGTTAAAGCCATGCGCAACCCTAGAAAACTTTATCCAAAATGCATGAACTTGGGTTCTTTGGAAAGCTTAGATCAAGGGGAACAACTTTTATGTTGGACACGTTTTCATTTGGAACTTGGATCATGGTGAATTTTGAGGTGGAAGTTTGGAAATTTCAAAATGTTGAAATTTTTCTAAGTGTTAAGCCATATATCTCAATATTCCACCTTGTTTAACTTTTTATGTGAGATTAAAATGAGAAAAGTGTATTTATCAAAGTTGTAGCTCTTTCAAAGACTCAAAATTGTCACCAATTTCATGTCATTTGGATTTAGAATGATAGAGTTATGCATTTTTGAAGTTGAGGAAAATCACTTGCTTAATGGTATAGGTAAAAAATGACCTATAATGTATCCTCATATCACATGCTCATAAAAGTTGAATTAGCTCTTACTCTAAACATAAAAGTTGAAGTAGACATCTTGAATTTGATTATGCAACTTGTAAATCTTTCATCTCATAAAATTTGATCAAGTTATGTCCTTGGGAAGTTGACTTTCAAATTAGGGTTTAGACAAAATGACCTATAATGTTTCAACATAGGAAATGATTTTCCAAGCAAAACTACCTCTAGGTCTCAACATGAAAGTTGTTTGGAATGTCATTTTGAGTAACTTGGATCTTGGAATCATTTTCATATGGTGAAAATTGTAGGAGATAGGATATAGGGAGACCCAGTTTTGATCAGATGAATTCATCTGGCCAACTACCACCAACCAACTTGCTAACCTTCAATTATCTTGGCTTTCTAAGCTCATGGTAGATAAGATATGTATAAGATGATGAATTTTGAAGTATCCCTTGAGAAATTTGATCAATTGATGAGATAGCTTATTGGAGAAGTTACTCAAGATACCCAGTCAAACTAGGGTTTCCAAGGCAAATCACCTCCAAACTCTTGAAGAATACTTGATCAATATGGCATGTAAAGATCATTGGGACTCATATATGATGCTTTTAAACATTTGTGGGTCAATCCATGGTTGTGCTCTTAGTCATGAGGATCTCAAACCCTTGATAGATCAATGAGGATCATGCCCTACCTACAAAAAGTTAGGCAAATGAAAAGACACTTTTTGGTATTTTGGGTTAGTAAAATGATAATATAAAGGTATGATACAATCACATGGTGCTTGGTGATCTCTCCCAAAACAAACCCAATGAACAAGGGGTAAGGATGATGCCAAGGTGTGATCCCAATGCTAATGCATATGATGAGATAACATAAGGAATCTTAGGGTTAAAATTGGGGTCTTACAGCTGCCCCTATTTAAGGACGTTCTAACTGAGGAGATGAAGGTTAAAATCTTCGCATCGACTCAGTAGAATGGGATTAAATAACAACATAGAAACAAATTTTGGTCCCTTAGAGACCTCATGATGCATATGGTATGAATGTAGAAGCAAATTCTCTGTGGGGAAATGTTGCCACAAAGGAAAAGAAATCAGAGAGACGAAATATCCGCAGGAGCATAATGCATTCCATCCGGAAAACTTGCTGGGGAGACAGAGACTCTGGGGGATAAAGGATTATGCGTAGGCCAGGCTATGACTTGAAAACTGCTGGGGGACTAGAGGAATTCCATAAAAAAATGGAAAGACTCAGCCGGGAAAAACATCTGCAGGGGGAACAAGTAGATCAGGATAAAACTGACATACTCAAATCATGCAAGAAAAACGATTTCACTAAGGAAATGCACACTCAACTCAATTGGGGAAGAAATAAACTTCAACACAGGAGGAGCAGAAATCTACTATCCACTACCGGACACTGGGTAAGGAGATAATAAAGATATGACAGAGAGGACACCTGTCATCGGTTAGGATGAACATATCAAGGATGACTCGTTGGGAACCACCAGGAGGGAATATTCATTACCGATTACTAGGTAAGAATAGCCTTGCTGGGGAAAATTGCAGAAATAGGATTTACAACTACTAGTTACTGGGCAGAAGACCGAAGATGAGAATATCCGTCACCGGTTAAGGTGAACATATCAAGGATAGACTGAAAGGAAAAAAATCTGTCATCGGTTAAGATGAATATATCAAGGATAGTCTTGCCTGGGAATTGTTAAGGAGGATACCCGTCATCGGTTAAGATGAACATATCAAGGATAAACCAACTGAACAAAAAGTAGGAATTACATCTATCGAATACTGGATAGAAGACCATCAAAGAGAAAATCCATTAACGGAGGATGAACATATCAAGGATAGACTCTGTTGAGGGGAAGAGCAGGATTTACAACTACCGGTTACTAGGTAGAAGACCGCAAAGAGGAGGAAATCCGTCATCGGTTAGGATGAACATATTAAGGATTAACCCTCTGGGGAACAAAATAAGGATTACAACTACCTTTTTACTGGGTAGAATACCAAGGATGAGAATATCTGTCATCGGTTAGGATGAACATATCAAGGATAGACCCAAGTAAGGGAAGAAAATATTCGTCATCGGTTAGGATGAACATATGAAGGATATACTTCCTGGGGAAACGTGAAAACGAATCCGCTGGGGAAAAAAGTTGCTCTTGCCGGGTATTAGGCAAAAGTGAAAAACATGAGAAGAATATTACCAGTTACTGGGTAATACTCTCTTAGGGGACCAAAAGCATCTATCTAGGTAAGATCTAGAAAGAAAAGGTCAATCAAGACTCAACCCAATGAGGATATAGCTCAAGGGGAGTAATTCCATCCAGGTAATCAAATGGGGAGGAAACTAAAACAATGATCGTCCACGAGGAAAGAACTCAGTGGGGAAGGTAGAATGGTTAAAATCTTTCTGCTAAAGGGGGCGACATTTCTATCATTGAGAGGACAAACACCGAACTTGTATGGGGATGAAATACCGCCATAACAAAGAATAAGAATCTCAGACAATGAATCAACAAATATGATTATGCAAAAATATGTAATCATGAAATTATATGACTGTATATGTATATGTGTATGTATATGTATATGTATATGTATATGTATATGTATATGTATATGTATATGTATATGTATATGTATATGTATATGTATATGTATATGTATATGTATATGTATATGTATATGTATATGTATATGTATATGTATGATGATTATGCTGACAAAACGATCGCAAAGGATACAAAGGTGTCGCAAAAATTTGAATCATCGGTACAATCCTCGGTCAATCCACAACAAAGGGATACAACTGCCGGAGAACAGGGAGATCAACATCCCAAAGGCTCAACATTATCTAGGGAAGGAGGAGATCTGTTGAGGAAAAGAAATATTATCGAATCTGCAGGGAATTTTAGGTCAACACCATATCAAATGGGAGACAACCATACATAGGATAAACACAAATAGCTGCTCAGAAACCAGGAGGAAACTCTGACTAGGAGTGAGTCAGATGGCTATTGGCGGAGAAACCAACACGATCTTCTAGGGAAATCGATCTCACTCTGCTGAAGATCAAAACAGAAAATCAACCCTGCTGAGGAACACACAAACTTTGTCGGGGACTGAATCAAACAACTCAGCTGGGAAAAGTACAGAAGCTCTGCCGGGGACCAAACACTCCGCAGGGGAACTGGATCAATAAACTCGGCTAAGGATACCCGAAGGGTTATCTGCTTGAGGAACCCATAGAGCTTTACACTTAAGACTTGCTATTTTTTGAAATGCTGTTGATATTGCTTTAAAACTGCCTCTGAAAAATTCTTGCTTTTATATGTCTTAAGAAAATGATTTTGATTAAAAATTTTAATTTCAAAAATGATCATAATAAAGTTTAAAACTATTTGGCTGAAATAAATAAGAGTAGAAACAATTGGATAAAAGCTCAATTTTATTTAATAGAATGGTAGTCTGTAAATGACAAGACTCCATAGATCTTTAAAAAGTTGAAAATGGTAATTTACATGGAAACGGGTTACATTGAATACAATTGACCGCTAATCCTTCTACCATCTCTTGATGTCCGTTGTGCTTTTAACCGCCACTGGGGATAATGAATCACCGTCAACCCTTGTGCTCAACAAAGTTTCTCCAATACTGGACAATCAGTAGCATGTAGTTACTTGCCATAATCCCTAATTTTTGCATAAATTGCCCCAAGGTGGGGTACTCAATTTATCGGGATAATTTTTTTGTTTTATGTCTCTAATTTTTGCTTGAATCGCCCTTTCAGGTTTTCAATCCACCGAGACGCTCCTTTTTTGCCTAAGCTGCCCTTTCAGGTTTTCAACTTAGCGAGTTGTTCTTTTCTTTTTTAGGCGAAGTATTTCTTGACTGCATCTGTGTTCATAGGACGAGTGAACTCTTCATAATTAAGAGTCCATTTGCCCCTAGAATCTGGTTTGAAAGATAAAATCTTCTTGAGCACAAGGTCACCTTCTCTGAATACACGAGGTCTGACCTTCTTATCAAAAGCTTTCTTCATCCTCTACAGATATAACTGACCATGACACATGGCAGTTAAACTCTTCTCTTCAATCAAATTCAACTGATCAAACCTGGTCTGACACCATTCAGCCTCAGTAAACTTGGCTTCCATGAGCACACGCAACGAAGGAATCTCAACCTCTACGGGGAGCGTTGCTTCCATACTGTAGCGGTGTATTCGTCGCCATATGATTTATCGATTAAACCATAAGCAAAGCAATACAATGAAGTTTCGAGTCGCCACCGCACTTTTATTTATCCAAAGGACTGGCTAAAAAGCGAACAAAAGCCTAAGAAGTTTTACACGTAGAAAACTAATAAAAGATCAGAGATTCCGGGTAAGGGGTAAGTTACGCAATGGGAAGGTGTTAGGCACCCACTACGTCCTAGGTACTCCTAGGGAGCCCTTTTCACACTTGTTGTAAAAGATTGTTATTTGTTAAGACATATGCATTGTGCAAACATGAGTGAGATGATGAGGAAAGAATGTACAAGTTTTATTGGGTTTGAGCGGATGAACCCGCTGCCTACGTACCTTCCATCAAAGGTAAGGATCAAAACGCCGTAGTTCGGCTAAAAGATTTCCAAAAGTGAGTTGGATTCAATTTTAAACAATAGCACTGAGGCTTTTCATTATCAATGGGAGAACACTCGACCAAAACCAACATCCACCATGCGAGGATAGCTTCGACGTACGAGAGGGGTTAACCCTATTTTCAATACGGAAGTCTTACTGTCGACTCACTAAAGATAAGGTGAGGTTTACATCAACCACAATGATAATTGAAACCTACGGCTAATGCATGAAAAGATTAATGGACATGGCCAAAACAAGTGAATGAGTGAAGTTAATTGATTGTGATTATGAAAGTGAAGTCAAAGTATGATTAAGATTAATTCAAAAGAAGTATTATGAAATGGAGTTTGTGAAAAGAGTCAAGGACTTGAGTCCAGGTTTTTAGTTTGAAAAAAAAACATGAAGATGTTTGCACAATGTCTAAGTCAAGTTTAAGATCAAAGTGTGAAAAGGTTCTAGGACACAATGAGGATGAATGAGTGAGGATGGAAAGTAAAGCTTCTCAGGAGGTTCACTTCTTGAGATCATATGAGAAATGATTCAAGGGTGTCCTTTGGAATGGAAAGTAAGTAATAAAGCAAACAAACAAATGATACCGGATGCCACTCAATGGTCTTACTCCAATCTCACAAACAAAAGCGGATATCGGATACCAATGGCTGGGTTTACACCAATCTCCTAAAACAGAACTGGATATCAGAGGCCACTCAATGGTCTTACACTAATCTCCTCAAAAAGAAAACAATGAAGAAATATGGAAGTCAACTGCCAGCTTGTGGGACTTAGGTTAACCCCACACATGATCATAGGAAAGCAAATGCCAACTTATGGGACTTATAATTGCATCCTCTCATAAACAGATAAAATAAAACAGTGGATGTCAGATGCCAACTTGTGAGACTTACTCTAACACACAGTATGATCCTAGGAAAACAACTGCCAACTTGTGGGACTTACAATTGTATCCTCACATACAAACTATACAACAAGCAAAGATAAGATGAGTGGCCAATGTGATGGACTTATACTCACTTCCATATCATAGGAACAAATGCCAACTTGTGGGACTTACAATTGTCCTCAATGGGTAAACAACAATAATGATGTCAAACAGACAAAAGAGATGCTCATGCATTAATGGTAATTGATGATGATAAATGCATAACATACAGGCAAGCAAATGCACATAGAGCAAGCAATCAGTCAATGAATAACAAACAGCACACTCTATAGCCAAACAATTGGGGGCTCACACAAGAGGGTTTGACTTTGAAAGTCCATTGTAATGGGTGAAGGTCGCTCTTAACCTGGCCATTGAGGGGCTCAGGTGAAGCAGATGAATAGGAGATGAGGGGTATGCCTCATTGCTTCTATCTCAAATCAGAGAGAGCATCAAAGAAAGTGTGGGAGTTCAGAAAGTAGGAACTCTCTCCACATTATTGACTCGATCGGATCTTGGGTATTTATCTCAATGCTTCAACCATGTAATGGGAGCAAAGAGAGGACGCACTGAATAGTGGGGGATAGATTGCTTATCCCTACCTTCCACCAATTGCCTTACTTGAAGGACTTTTCCTGCTTAGGACAAATTTAAACAAACACAGGCATTGCCTCTTAAGGAGGACTTCAGACAGTTTGCCCGGTCAAATAACAGACCGGGTCTCCAGACTACATGAAGAAGAAGTAATTATACCTCAAAGCAAATGCTAAAAAGCAAAGCAAGCAAGTTCAAAGAACTTAGGCAACTAAAGTACTTGTTTTGAAGAATCCAATGGAACAGTGGTTACTTGGTGGAATTTGCTCAAACAAATGGCCCTTGTGCTTTATAATGGAGGATTCTTGAAGTATGCTAGCTCAATGATACTCTTAATTATCCAACTCACGATTTTCCATTACTATGGCTTGAAGAAAACAGACCGAGGAAATGCACCACAGTCAAGATTTGATGCTCGAAAACCCTCTCAAATGAGGTTTAGATGATGGAGAAAGCAAGGGTTTCTTGTGTGCTTTGAGGGTTTGATCAGAATTTTTGAAATGCCAAAAAAATGCAAGAAGGAGAATATGTGTATTTCTGTGTGGCTGCCGTGTTTCCCTAGGGTTGCAAATGACAGAATAATGCCTTTATATCATCTGTTTACTGTTAGTTAATCAAATGCTAAACCTTATTAACTTAAATGCACCAATATGCATATTTGCTAATTTGGAAAGTGTAGAAGTGGAGGTGTGGATTGCTGCTCGAGTGGGCTTGTGGAATGGTTGTACATGACATTTGCTTGTGCTGTTTTGGTGGCCTGCTGCAGAATGTTGTACTTGATTTGCTCAAATGAGGTTATTTGCACCATTGGCCTACTTTGCATTTTGATTCAAAAATGGAGTATAATGGTGTTATGAACATGCTTTTAAGCTTGAGGCAAGTCACAAATATGGTTTAGAACATTTCTCAATTGGCCAAGTCAAGAAAAAGTCAAAGAAGCAAAAAGTCAAAGTTTGGTCAAACTTTGAATTTAAGTGAAAAAGGTCCAAAAATGCCATTTTGATTGGCAAGGTTTTAGGTCATGAAATTTATATTTTTGGAAAGAGGATGAAAAATGTGGTTTGTAGGAAAAAACCCACCAAATTTGGCCTTATGGTTTGGGAGATATGCTCAGTTGAAGTTCAAAATTTGGTGAAAATGATTGGATCATATCTTGACAACCACACATGGGATTTGGGAGTTCTTGGACTTTTTGAAAATGGGAGAACAAGATCTTCAACTTTCATGTTGGGCAAAAATTCATTTGAAGCTTGTATCATGATGCAAGTTGAGGATCAAGAAGTTTCTATTTTTGGCAGTTGAAATTACAGGTCCAGTTTCTATTTTGGGAATTTTTCTGATTTGCTTCAAATTCTTCCATGATGTTGATTGCCATGACATATGAGGTTTATTAGGACATGAACAAACTCCTTCAAACCATTTCTATCCATCCAATCCAAAGAATCAATCACAGTTGACCAACTTTGACTTTTCTAGGGTTTTGGACTTGACTGTGCACATCTGATGAATTCCAAACCCTAGTTCCTTGAAATCTTGACTTCAAATGATGTCCCAAGACATATGAACTCTTGATGATTGATCATGGTGCCCAAATTCCAAAAGAATGGCCACCATCCACTGTTTTGATTGACTGTTGAATATCTAGGGTTTCTGACCTGGCTTTGCATTGATTGATAACATCTGAGCCTTCAACCCTTGACTTGAACATTTCAAATGATACTCCAAGACATGTGAACTTGTAGGACAAACCCTAGGGCTTTGATTCCTTGAGAAACAACTTTGCTTGGTTGATTGACTGACCTCCTGATCAGTTTGACCTAATTCTTGCTTGCTTGCTCTTGAGGCAACTGAGGGACAATGCAAATGTTATGCAATGGGTTATGATATGCTATGACCTAATATGAAATGATATGTACAATGATAGGTGCAAATTTGAGGTGCTACAGCTGCCCCTATTCAATCAGCTGGGAACCCGAACGGATGATAGCGATGGCTGTCAGACTTTCAGGGTAAACAGGGATTGAATACAAAAGAACCGTAAAAATTTGCACCGACTGGATATAATACAAAGAAAACCACGTCATTTACCGATGACAAACTGCATGACAGCTTCAGGAAAGCAAAACCATTTACCGATGGTTGAAGAACTGGAACCTTGATATTTACCGATATCAACTTCAGCACGACCATTTACCGATGGCGGCTGGGGAAAACAAAATTTCTGAAAAGAGAAACCATTTACCGATGGTTAAAACTTGATATTTACCGATATCAATTTCAGCCGGACCATTTACCGATGGCTGCTGGGAAACAATGATGCTGAAAGGAGGCGAGACCAATTACCGATGGTGGCTTCAAAGCAAACTTGATATTTACCGATACCAAGGCCATTTACCGATGGCATGCTGCAACTGGGAACTCGATATTTACCGATATCGAAGAAAACTGGGCCATTTACCGATGGCATCTCCGCTTGGGGAGGAACAAAATCTTTGTGGTGATACCAGACAAGACGTTTACCGACGACCTCTGGGGATTTTGATTTTATTGACAAGAGAACAAAGAATGACCAGACATTTACCGATGACTGGGATGAGACTCGATGTTTACCGACACCGAAACAATGGCGTTTACCGACACCAAAAAATGACCAGACATTTACTGATGACTGGATGGAACTCGATGTTTACCGACACCGAAACAATGGCGTTTACCGACACCAAAAAATGAAGACACACGCGGGTATTGACATGACACTTACCGGTATCACAAGGAACGACATCTGGGATATGTTGAAACAAGGCTGATCACTTGCTGGGGGTCTCACTGGGGAGAAACAAATTTCTGTCACCATCGGGTGAGGAAATAAACCTCTGTCACCATCGGGTGAGGAAATAAACCTCTGTGGGGATAATCAAATCTGAATGCTGTCGAAGCAACTGTAGCTGATTTGCTGTGTTGATGTTGAACAAATGTGATCCTGCCTCTGCCGGGGGTGCGGTCTGATGTGGTTTCGAACACATGAATGCATATGTTTGAATTTTTCTATGGCGTAATGCTCCATATTGGAATGGAAATGCTACGCAATTTTAAGGATGCAAAGATTACTATATGCAATGCAATATGATGAGAACTCTGCGGGGAGAGATACACAGGTCGACTGTGCTGAGAAATCTTCAAGATGAAATCTACTGGGGGAAGCAATACAAACCGCTGCTGGGGAGCCAACAAAACAAATCCACTAGGGGAAGACAAAGCAACTCGCCGGGGAGTAATGAAACAACTTTGTTGGAGAGAAATGAATCAAACCTGCTAGGGGAAAGCAAAGGGAAACCTGCCGGGGATAGCCCAATCAATCCATGAAAAATTCCGCTCGGGGAAATAAAAAAATCCGCTGGGGAAGCTAAAACATACGACTCTTTGGGGATGAGGCTTCATGCAACCCTCAGATAAAACAGACTGCTTTGGGAAATAACCGCTACTCCGCCGGGGACGACCCACAATATTCACGAGTAGAAATCAACTCAGCTGGGGATGCGGATATCGATCTGCCACGATAACTCATCCAATCCTCTGGTAGGATAATCTCCGCTGGAGAAATGACTGCTTCGCTGGGGAAGGCTTGAACAATCCATAGACTAGGGTAATGATTCTGTCTGGGGAAAGCACTGCTGGAGAGTGCTCACAGGCGACGACCTTACTGGGGAAAATATTCACAGGTGACGACCCGCAAATCAGAACAACAGATGCCCCAGGGAGTACATGGACAAGATACGCTCAAGTGTCCTCAACATTCAAAATGATTTTCAAATGTTTTAATCTTTCTGCACGTCATTGTTTAGCCTTCATGTTTTTATATGCAATGTTTATCAAAAATCGGACGTTTTCGCAAACAAAACAGTAAAAGTAAAAACAAGGGCAATTCATCTGAATAGCGACTTTTATTGATTGAAAGTGTGCCTGAAAAGGCGAAATACATTGGGAAGCAATTCCTAGAAAGAGGTAATTGCGCACAAAAGGAAAAAATAAACTATCCTAATGGCAATGTGAACACGGCATCCACTGTTTCCCAACTCTGTTATAACTCATAGATCATCAGTTTCCTCCCAATTCCTTGCTTTCTGAGAAGAATGACTGGACCGATCACATCTGTCGAGATGGTAGCTGACGAAGCATGACGAAGTACAGATGACTCAGACTGTAGTCTTCGCTTTAATCCCTCTTTTGGCTGGATCGCCCTTTCGGGTTTTCAATCCACCGGGATACCCATTTTTGCCTAAGCCGCCCTTGCGGGTTTTCGACTTACCGGGTGTACAATTTTTCCATTTTTATCCCTAACTTTTGCCCGAACCTTTTCTTTCTGTTTTTTGGTTCGCCGGGATGCCCATTTTTGCCTGGACTATTTTGTTCTTTTTGTCCAGCGGGTCAATTTATGCGAAGTATTTTTTGACTACGTCTGAGTTGACAGGGGAAGGAAAATCTTCACCATCCATAGTCGTAAGCATCAAGGCTCCACCGGAGAAAACCTTCTTTACAACATATGGACCTTCGTAATTAGGAGTCCACTTGCCCCTGTTATCTGTACCGGGAGGAAGGATCCTCTTCAAAACTAGATCGCCAGTTTGAAATGTCCGAGGACGCACTTTCTGATCAAAGGCTCGTTTCATCCTTCTCTGATACAACTGCCCATGGCATACAGCTGCTAACCGTCTTTCTTCGATAAGGCTTAACTCATTAAACCTTGTACGAATCCACTCGGCTTCGTCCAGTTTGACATCCAATAATACCCTCAGAGAAGGGATCTCCACTTCAACTGGTAGGACTGCTTCCATACCATACACAAGGGAGTAGGGGGTTGCCCCGGTCGACGTACGCACTGAGGTACGGTATCCATGCAAAGCGAAAGGCAACATCTCGTGCCAATCTTTGTACGTAACGACCATCTTCTGCACAATCTTCTTGATGTTCTTGTTTGCTGCCTCTACAGCACCATTCATCTTTGGTCTGTAAGGAGAAGAATTGTGATGTTCAAACTTGAAATCTCTGCATAAGTCTTTCATCATTTTGTTATTGAGATTCGAACCATTGTCAGTGATGATTCTCTCGGGAACTCCATAACGACAGATGATTTCTTTCTTGATGAACCGGGCAACCACTTGTTTGGTGACGTTGGCATAGGAAGCTGCTTCCACCCATTTGGTGAAGTAATCGATCGCAACCAAGATGAAACGATGTCCATTAGAAGCAGTAGGCTCAATCCTTCCAATCATGTCGATGCCCCACATGGCAAACGGCCAAGGCGAGTTCATGACATTCAATGGGCTTGGTGGTACATGCACCTTATCAGCATAGATTTGACACTTATGGCATTTCCGAGCATATTTAAAGCAATCGGATTCCATAGTCATCCAGTAATATCCGGCTCTCAGCAATTTCTTCGACATTGCATGACCACCAGCGTGGGTACCGAACGAACCCTCGTGCACTTCTTGCATCAACATGTCTGCTTCGTGTCTATCCACGCATCTGAGCAAGACCATGTCAAAGTTCCGCTTGTATAGCACATCATCCTGATTCAGATAAAAGCTTCCAGCAAGCCTTCTCAGGGTCTTCCTATCATTCTTCGACGCACCCTCAGGATACTCTTGAGTCTTGAGGAAATTCTTGATGTCAAAGTACCACGGCTTATCATCAATAGCAATAACAGACTCGGCTGCGAACACATATGCAGGCCTCTCGAGTCGATTCACAGCAACATGTGGCACATGGTTCCACCAATGAACCTTTATCATGGAAGATAAAGTAGCCAAGGCATCAGCCATCTGATTCTCGTCCCGGGGGACATGATACAACTTCACCTTCTTGAAGAACGTCAGTATTCTTCTGGTGTAATCTCTATACGGAATCAGATGCGGCTGGTTTGTATTCCAATCTCCATTGACCTGATTAATCACTAGAGCTGAATCTCCAAATATGTCAAGTGTTTTGATCCTCAGATCAATGGCTTCTTCTATCCCCATGATACAAGCCTCATACTCAGCTTCATTGTTGGTGACGTCGAATGTCAGTCTGGCAGAAAAAGGTATATGAGCACCTTTGGGATTGATCAACACTGCACCAACACCGTTACCGTTCATATTCACGGCCCCATCGAACATCAGTGTCCACTTGTCATCAGGATCCGGTCCTTCCTCGACAAGCGGCTCTTCACAGTCTTTCGTCTTCAGATACATGATGTCTTCATCAGGGAATTCAAACATCATAGGCTGATAGTCGTCGATTGGTTGTTCGGCAAGATAGTCTGACAGAATACTACCTTTGATGGCCTTCTGAGACGTGTACTGAATGTCATATTCGGTTAAAATCATCTGCCATCGGGCAACACGTCCAGTGAGAGCAGGTTTCTCAAAGATATATTTCACAGGATCCATCCTAGAAATCAACAGAGTAGTATGGTTCAACATATACTGCCTTAGTCGGCGAGCAGCCCAGGCCAAAGCACAGCAAGTTTTCTCGAGCAGTGAATATCTTGTTTCACAGTCGGTAAACTTTTTGCTCAGGTAGTATATGGCATGCTCTTTTCGACCAGACTCGTCATGCTGACCCAATACACACCCCATCGAAGTCTCGGTGACTGAAAGGTACATGATCAGTGGTCTCCCAGGAACTGGAGGAATCAGGATTGGAGGGTTTTGCAAGTATTCCTTGATCTTGTCAAAAGCTTCTTGACAGTCATCATTCCATTTGATCGCCTGATTCTTTCTGAGCAGTTTGAAAATAGGTTCACATGTAGCAGTTAGATGAGATATGAACCTTGCAATGTAGTTCAATCTCCCTAAAAACCCACGGACTTGCTTTTCCGTCTTCGGTTCAGGCATCTCTTGAATGGCTTGGACCTTTGCTGGATCAACCTCAATCCCTTTCTCACTGACAATGAAGCCTAAGAGCTTCCCGGATCTCACCCCGAACGTACACTTGTTCGGATTCAGCCTCAGTTTGAACTTGACCAGTCTGTCAAACAACTTCTGCAGATTTACCAAGTGCTCCTCCTCTGTCTGCGACTTCGCAATCATATCATCCACGTACACTTCGATTTCGTTGTGCATCATGTCATGAAAGAGAGTCGTCATTGCCCTCTGATAGGTAGCACCGGCATTCTTCAGCCCAAATGGCATCACTTTATAGCAGAACGTGCCCCAAGGTGTAATGAATGTTGTCTTTTCCATGTCCTCCGGCGCCATCTTGATCTGGTTGTAGCCTGAGAAACCGTCCATGAAAGAGAATACCGAGGACTGAGCCGTATTATCCACCAATACATCGATGTGAGGTAATGGGAAATCATCTTTCGGACTCGCCCTATTCAGATCTCGGTAATCGACACACATTCTGACTTTGCCATCCTTCTTTGGCACTGGAACGATGTTGGCAACCCACGGTGGGTAACTGGTAACAGCCAGGAAACCTGCGTCCCACTGCTTTTGAACCTCTTCTTTAATCTTGACAGCCATATCAGGACTAGTTCTGCGAAGCTTCTGCTTGACCGACGGGCACTCTTCTCGGAGCGGTAACCGATGCATTACAATGTCTGTATCCAGCCCAGGCATATCTTGGTATGACCAGGCGAATATTTCCACATATTCTTTCAGCATCTCGATTAGCCTCCTCTTGACAGAGTCTTCTAAAGCCGCCCCAATCTTGATCTCTTTTCTGGCGTCCTCAGTACCCAGATTGACAATTTCCAACTCTTCCTGGTGAGGTTGGATGACCCTTTCCTCTTGCTTCAGTAGTCTGACCAATTCTGCAGGGAGTTCACAGTCTTCCTCACTCTCCTCTTCAGCTTGGTAGATGGGATTGTTGAAATCATACTGAGCCATAACAGAGTCGTTCACAGTGGGTGCCAAAAGATCACTTCTGCATGTTTAATGTTTTGTTTTTAGAAAAAGATTTCAATAAAGTCACAAAAAACAAAAACATTGCCATTTTATTGTTTTGAAAAAGTGGAAAACCGAAAATAGAAAGACAAAGATCTCAAAATTTGATTGAAAAAACGTCCTTTATTTATAAACATTGAGAACATGATGTGGCCCTACAATGAACCACTACGCCCTGGGCGGAACGTAGGGTTTTCATGCAAAATGATAAACAAAAGAAAATTACTCTGTCAGTAGAGTAACTTGGACCACTTCTTCTGCTGTCCAGTTGTTGATGACCTCGCCTGGTGCACAAGGGCGGACCCAGATATCCAAATCATGATCACTGTCTTCACCATCAGTAGCAAAGACATCTCCATGGTTCATCAGTCCAGCGCTGGTGAAGGTGCTCGGACCTGCTTGTACCTGCTCTGCTGCGAGAGGCTCGTACCCAATGCCGAATTTGTCCTCTTTAACCGGCAAGTCAACCATCTTGCCCCAGCCTTCAGCCTTGCCGGAGTCAACAACCTCTTTGGCTTGCTTGTAAGATGACATTGAAGCGCCTGGCTTCCTCTGCTCTGCACAAGCTACACCTTCCAATGCCACAGTCTCAAATGCCTGGCACAGGGTTTCATGGATCTCGCCATCCACCTCAACGTATTTGAATGAGGAGAGATGACTCACCAGAATCTCCTCTTCACCACAGACGGTCACGATCTGACCGTTCCAGACATATTTGAGTTTCTGATGGAGAGTTGACGAGACTGCTCCAGCGGCGTGTATCCAAGGACGCCCCAACAAACAGCTGTAAGCAGGCTGAATGTCCATCACATAAAACACGATGTCGAAGACTTCTGGACCTATCTTCACTGGCAAGGTGACTTCACCAAACACAGAACGTTTGGATCCGTCGAATGCACGCACGATCAGGTCACTGGGAGTGAGCACGACTCCCTCGACATCTATCTTCTTCAGTATCTGCTTTGGAAGGACATTCAGGGACGACCCGGTGTCCACTAGCACGTGAGATAATACTGCGCCCTTGCACTCCATAGTGATGTGCAAGGCCTTGTTGTGATTACGACCCTCAGGCGTTAGGTCTAGGTCAGTGAAACCTACACCATGCCTGGTACTCACATTTGCTAGTACACCCTCCAGCTGGTTGACGGATATCTCTTGCGGGACGTATGCCATGTTCAACATCTTCAACAGAGCGTCCCGATGTGCCTCAGAACACATCAGCAAGGAGAGTATCGAGATTTTTGACGGAGTTTGGTTGAGCTGATCCACAATTTTGTAGTCACTCTTTTTGATGATCTTCATGAACTCCTCAACATCTTTCTGAAAAGAACCCTCAGCCTCCTTCTGAGCCGGTTCTTCGTCAACCACTGCCTGTTTGCCCTTAGCCCTTGCAGATGACTCAGCAGCAGTATCCCTCACAGGCTGAGGTGCAAACAGTCGTCCACTCCTTGTGAAACCTCCCTGTCCTCCAACGTTGTCCACTACCGGACTTGTAACAGCAGGGATCCTCACAGGAGCACTGATCGTGACTGGTGTTTGAACAATTGGCCTTGTCTGATTACCAGCCCTCCTATCCCGGCGATAGGCGTTGTCATAACTCCAGGGCACAGCCCTACTATTTTCAATCTGTCCTCTGCCGGACGCCACAATAGTAGTAGGTGCTCTGATGGTTACCGGGGTAGAAATGATAACCGGAGTATTGCTGGTGGTGGGTGTACTGACAGCCCCACGTCCTCTTCCTTCAGCCGGCTTATAAAAAATGGTGACAGTAGACACTGCCCCATTATCTCTGGTAGCACGGCTAAACTGTAGACAGCCTTCGTCCATTAACCTCTGAATACCAGTCTTCAACTGGTCACAACCGTTGACAACCTCTGAACAGCCCACACAATCTTCATTACAGCCCGGGTCAACACCCCCCTTCAACAATCGGCCCTTGACAATCAGTAAGGAAGTCTGGACATCTTCAACATTCACAACCAGATCTTCAGCTTCTCCATCTTCAATGTTATTAACCCTATGCCCTCCATGTTGTGGCATAGGATTGTTCACGACATTCGGGACCGGAGAGAAGTTGATTGTCTTGGAATCAATCAGATCCTGAACCTTGTGCTGAAACGCCCGGCATCTTTCAGTATGGTGGCCTGGTGCCCCAGAGTGAAAGTCACATCTCACATTTGCATCGTAACCGGGTGGCAGTACGGTAGGAGTTGCCATCGTACGCAACTCTACAAACCCTAACCGGAGTAGTTCGGGTAGTAGCTCTGCGTACGACATAGGCAAAGGATCAAATCTCCTATCAGGATTCAACCTCTGTCTCTGCTGAGGCTGGAAAGGACGTTGTTGTTGTTGTTGCTGTTGTTGAGGTCGTTGCGGTTGTTGTTGAACCCTTTGTTGTTGTTGTGGACGCGGTTGAGGTGCAGGAATGGTCACTGCGGCGATTGGACGATACTGGTCCCTGTTGTTGGATCTGTAAGCACTCCCTCTGTGCTGTACAGCGTTGGTTTCTCCTTCTCTACGGCGAGGTGCCCCAGAGAAGGGTTTCTTGGATGACGATGAGGAACCAGTATCGTGGATCCTCCCAGCTTTGATCAAGCTCTCAGTTCTTTCGCCGCAGATAACGACGTCAGAAAAGCTTCCGAATGGGCAACTTCCCATCCGGTCCATATAGACACCTTGTAGAGTGCTAATGAACATGTCAGTCAACTCCCTTTCCAGCATAGGGGGTTGAACTCTCGCAGCTAGTTCGCGCCATCTCTGGGCGTACTCTTTAAAACTTTCATTGTTCTTCTGACATAAACTTTGTAACTGAGTTCTGGTTGGAGCCATGTCCATATTGTGCTTATACTGCCTGAGGAACGCCTCACCCAGGTCTCTCCAGCACCGAATTGAATCCCGCTTCAATTCCATGTACCAATCCAAGGATGCCCCAGATAGACTATCCTGGAAGAAATACATCCACATCTTCTCATCGTCTGTATATGCGGATATCTTTCTATAGTACGCCTGCACATGGGTGCGAGGGCAAGAGGTACCGTTGTATTTGTCGAATGACGGTGCCTTGAATTTATGCGGGATTCTGAGTCCTTCAACCAATCCCATGTTGGTAACGTCAAAACCGAGAGAGTTTTGACATTCCATTGCTCTGATTTTTTCAGCAAGGGCCTCCACTTTGCGATCTCTCGCATCATTTCTACCCAACATGTTGTCGTCTTCGCTGAGCATAGTAAACAAATCCTCTTGTCTGTCAACAATTGGAATTCTGTTACGGACCGGAGCATGGATGACTCTGGGACTAACAACATCCGGAGCAATCGGTTGACCGTCGACTCGGATACCCCTCAACTCTTCACCCACAGCGTAGTTGTTGACGGGAATAGCAGCGGCAGGGACCTCAGGAACTGGGTTTCCTTCTTGCAGAGGCTGGTTGGGCGGTGGCAATGTAGCTTCTTGCCTCTGGACCATTGCTCGTAGCTCTTCTTGGCCTTGTGCGACCCCTTGCATCATGTGAATAAATTGGGCCATGCTTGCCCTCATCTCTGCCAACTCGGCTTGAACCTGATCCATGTTGCGTTGATGGTTGAGCCTTGTTGAGTAGCGATGCGGTCTTTGATCAGCTATCCTGTCTGGACACAGGAATCAAAGTGAGAAGATGGCCTGAGAACACCTGTTATGCAAATGAGATGAGTATGATGCATGTAATGCTTGTGCAAATGCTTTGTTTTCAAGGAACCCTTAGGGTATTGTTTGCAATATTTTGAATATTTACACATTTTAATTGCTCATGGAAACATTTCATTCAATATATTGAGACAAAGAAATACAGCGTTTCTGATTCATTACAAAGAGAAAAGGTAAATAACATCCTATGGATCCCTAGAAGCTCGGGATGCTGGAAGACGGGAAGTGCACAACTTCTTGATCTCCCTCTCATAGGCAGCCTCCATGTCAGCTTTCTCTTTGGCAAGTCGATCATACTTCCTCTTCCAGAATTTGGATGACTGAGGAAGCAGAGAAGTCCAAGTGTCGTTCGGATCGTCGATCACTCGGTGCTCGAGAAACTCAATCATAGCATCCTTTTCCTTGAGCTGCTGCAGCAATTCCTCCCTCTCACGGATCCAGGCACGCGAAAGGTCCTCCTCTCTCAACCCCTCTACACGTTGGGTAGGGAGGGTTGAAGGCCCAGCCATATCCAACGGTGTAGGTCTTGGATGATCATACGGCATCAGGTAGGTTGCAGCTCTCTGTCTGACCCAAGAAGTATAGGGCTCCAAAGCAATGCAGTTCTTTGGACCCAATTCATTCCTACTTTTCTTGTGAATACTGCACCAAGCACGGACAAATCTGGCTTTCAGGCCTTGGGGATCTTTACCCTCCTGAAAGAACGCGCCTTCTAACAGAATGTTATTAGGTTTATCCTTCAGGGGGAACCCAAGCTGACGTCGTGCAAGAATAGGATTGTAAGTAATCCCACCACATGTACCAAGAAGAGGCACATTAGGGAATTCCCCACAATAGTCGATGATCTGAACGGTATCGTACACGCGATCATACCAGGTGATATCATCATTGGTGAGAGACATGAGTCTCTGAGACCACCGTAGACATCCCTTATTCTCCTTGAAAGCGACTGTCTGCGGCAAGTGCGAAATAAACCACTTGTACAGCAGGGGTAAACAGCAGACAATGACTCCTCCATTCTTCATATTCCTCAGATGCATGGAGACATATGCATCACCCAACAAGGTCGGAACCGGATTAAGGACTGAAAAAATCCTAATGGCGTTCATGTCCACGAACTTGTCGAAGTTGGGGAATAGTACCAATCCATAGATGAGCAGCACAAACAGAGCCTCAAAGGCGTCCTCACTCATGGCCTTCCCATAAAAAGTAGCTTGGGAAATGAGGAACTCGGAAGGAAAACCTTGAATTCCGCCTTTGGTAGTCAGGTTAGCTCCAATCAGATCTTCATCTATGTGCAACAGACTAGCAATCTCTCGAGCAGATGGAATACTCTCTAGGCCACTGAACGGCACTTGATCCAGAATAGGAATCCCAATGAGGTGAGAGTATTCTTCCAAAGTCGGTAGTAGCTGGAAGTCTGGAAATAAGAAGCAACGATGCAACGGATCGTAGAACTGAGCAAGAGTACTCATCAACCCTTCGTCAACCTGAGTGGTGAGCAGAGGCAGAAGCTTCCCGTAGCGAGCTTTGAAACCCAAAGGATCTAATACATATGATGTCAGATTCCTTAACTCTTTTACATCAGGCTGCTTGAAGCTGTATTTCTTTGTATGTCTTTTTGGTCTTTCCATTGTCTGAAAAATTTGCAAATAAACCCTTTAAGTTCCTTGAACATTTTCTTTTTCTGATGATGACATGTATGCGGATGAGTGCATGAATGTATGAATGCAACAAACACACTCAAGAATCAAGCAAGTCACACCAAACAAAGGTCGTGGGAAAGCTCTATGTATCCCTAATATCAATCATCCATTTTGGTGGATTTAGGTTTTCACCTTATCGACACCCAAGTTCCATTGATATTAACGGTACATGAACCGGTTCAAACATCCCTAATATCAACCAGCCGCTTTGGTGGATTTTAGGTTTTGCACCCGATCCGGGATCCATTGATATTAACGGTGTTTGAACGACTCAACCACGAATCAAGGGTTTGTTGAGAGTCACGAGCATGGGGTCTCGGTTAAGAACCACCCAAAAGGAGTGTACTAGGGTTTAAACCTGCCAGACATGTTCTATCAGAGGTTCCCATAATCATCGTTCCATCTTTCGAATATTATCGGAGGAACGAATACTCGTATTCCAAGAATATTCTCAAGAGAAACTCTTATGAGTGTAGTATCGCGTGACAATCGTATCAGAACTGACATCTGAACGACCTCCGCACTACGGTCCTAAAAATAGGCCAAGATGGGTTTGGTAAACTAAGGTCCTTGGCTTCCGCGGCACATGATTGAAAGAATAATGCCTAACCACAAATGACTTGTGTGACATTATTAGTTCAACATGACCTCCACCAAGTGAATGGGCTCGCAAGTCAACTGGCTAAGGAATACTCCACACCAGTCGACAAGACTATGCCATTCTCCTATCCTAGAGTGCACTCGGGTTCGGGTATAGAACTCATCTCACAGACCACCAAAGCAAACAGCAATGTATATCAAGCAATTCACACATTACAATCAATACAGTGATCCCAAATGGTACAAGAATAAATCAAATAACAAATAACAATATATCACAACAAAGGTGAAAAGTAGGCACTACCGCCAAGGAAACTAGGTTCCCCAGCAGAGTCGCCACTTTTCTGTAGCGGTGTATTCGTCGCCATATGATTTATCGATTAAACCATAAGCAAAGCAATACAATGAAGTTTCGAGTCGCCACCGCACTTTTATTTATCCAAAGGACTGGCTAAAAAGCGAACAAAAGCCTAAGAAGTTTTACACGTAGAAAACTAATAAAAGATCAGAGATTCCGGGTAAGGGGTAAGTTACGCAATGGGAAGGTGTTAGGCACCCACTACGTCCTAGGTACTCCTAGGGAGCCCTTTTCACACTTGTTGTAAAAGATTGTTATTTGTTAAGACATATGCATTGTGCAAACATGAGTGAGATGATGAGGAAAGAATGTACAAGTTTTATTGGGTTTGAGCGGATGAACCCGCTGCCTACGTACCTTCCATCAAAGGTAAGGATCAAAACGCCGTAGTTCGGCTAAAAGATTTCCAAAAGTGAGTTGGATTCAATTTTAAACAATAGCACTGAGGCTTTTCATTATCAATGGGAGAACACTCGACCAAAACCAACATCCACCATGCGAGGATAGCTTCGACGTACGAGAGGGGTTAACCCTATTTTCAATACGGAAGTCTTACTGTCGACTCACTAAAGATAAGGTGAGGTTTACATCAACCACAATGATAATTGAAACCTACGGCTAATGCATGAAAAGATTAATGGACATGGCCAAAACAAGTGAATGAGTGAAGTTAATTGATTGTGATTATGAAAGTGAAGTCAAAGTATGATTAAGATTAATTCAAAAGAAGTATTATGAAATGGAGTTTGTGAAAAGAGTCAAGGACTTGAGTCCAGGTTTTTAGTTTGAAAAAAAAACATGAAGATGTTTGCACAATGTCTAAGTCAAGTTTAAGATCAAAGTGTGAAAAGGTTCTAGGACACAATGAGGATGAATGAGTGAGGATGGAAAGTAAAGCTTCTCAGGAGGTTCACTTCTTGAGATCATATGAGAAATGATTCAAGGGTGTCCTTTGGAATGGAAAGTAAGTAATAAAGCAAACAAACAAATGATACCGGATGCCACTCAATGGTCTTACTCCAATCTCACAAACAAAAGCGGATATCGGATACCAATGGCTGGGTTTACACCAATCTCCTAAAACAGAACTGGATATCAGAGGCCACTCAATGGTCTTACACTAATCTCCTCAAAAAGAAAACAATGAAGAAATATGGAAGTCAACTGCCAGCTTGTGGGACTTAGGTTAACCCCACACATGATCATAGGAAAGCAAATGCCAACTTATGGGACTTATAATTGCATCCTCTCATAAACAGATAAAATAAAACAGTGGATGTCAGATGCCAACTTGTGAGACTTACTCTAACACACAGTATGATCCTAGGAAAACAACTGCCAACTTGTGGGACTTACAATTGTATCCTCACATACAAACTATACAACAAGCAAAGATAAGATGAGTGGCCAATGTGATGGACTTATACTCACTTCCATATCATAGGAACAAATGCCAACTTGTGGGACTTACAATTGTCCTCAATGGGTAAACAACAATAATGATGTCAAACAGACAAAAGAGATGCTCATGCATTAATGGTAATTGATGATGATAAATGCATAACATACAGGCAAGCAAATGCACATAGAGCAAGCAATCAGTCAATGAATAACAAACAGCACACTCTATAGCCAAACAATTGGGGGCTCACACAAGAGGGTTTGACTTTGAAAGTCCACTGTAATGGGTGAAGGTCGCTCTTAACCTGGCCATTGAGGGGCTCAGGTGAAGCAGATGAATAGGAGATGAGGGGTATGCCTCATTGCTTCTATCTCAAATCAGAGAGAGCATCAAAGAAAGTGTGGGAGTTCAGAAAGTAGGAACTCTCTCCACATTATTGACTCGATCGGATCTTGGGTATTTATCTCAATGCTTCAACCATGTAATGGGAGCAAAGAGAGGATGCACTGAATAGTGGGGGATAGATTGCTTATCCCTACCTTCCACCAATTGCCTTACTTGAAGGACTTTTCCTGCTTAGGACAAATTTAAACAAACACAGGCATTGCCTCTTAAGGAGGACTTCAGACAGTTTGCCCGGTCAAATAACAGACCGGGTCTCCAGACTACATGAAGAAGAAGTAATTATACCTCAAAGCAAATGCTAAAAAGCAAAGCAAGCAAGTTCAAAGAACTTAGGCAACTAAAGTACTTGTTTTGAAGAATCCAATGGAACAGTGGTTACTTGGTGGAATTTGCTCAAACAAATGGCCCTTGTGCTTTATAATGGAGGATTCTTGAAGTATGCTAGCTCAATGATACTCTTAATTATCCAACTCACGATTTTCCATTACTATGGCTTGAAGAAAACAGACCGAGGAAATGCACCATAGTCAAGATTTGATGCTCGAAAACCCTCTCAAATGAGGTTTAGATGATGGAGAAAGCAAGGGTTTCTTGTGTGCTTTGAGGGTTTGATCAGAATTTTTGAAATGCCAAAAAAATGCAAGAAGGAGAATATGTGTATTTCTGTGTGGCTGCCGTGTTTCCCTAGGGTTGCAAATGACAGAATAATGCCTTTATATCATCTGTTTACTGTTAGTTAATCAAATGCTAAACCTTATTAACTTAAATGCACCAATATGCATATTTGCTAATTTGGAAAGTGTAGAAGTGGAGGTGTGGATTGCTGCTCGAGTGGGCTTGTGGAATGGTTGTACATGACATTTGCTTGTGCTGTTTTGGTGGCCTGCTGCAGAATGTTGTACTTGATTTGCTCAAATGAGGTTATTTGCACCATTGGCCTACTTTGCATTTTGATTCAAAAATGGAGTATAATGGTGTTATGAACATGCTTTTAAGCTTGAGGCAAGTCACAAATATGGTTTAGAACATTTCTCAATTGGCCAAGTCAAGAAAAAGTCAAAGAAGCAAAAAGTCAAAGTTTGGTCAAACTTTGAATTTAAGTGAAAAAGGTCCAAAAATGCCATTTTGATTGGCAAGGTTTTAGGTCATGAAATTTATATTTTTGGAAAGAGGATGAAAAATGTGGTTTGTAGGAAAAAACCCCACCAAATTTGGCCTTATGGTTTGGGAGATATGCTCAGTTGAAGTTCAAAATTTGGTGAAAATGATTGGATCATATCTTGACAACCACACATGGGATTTGGGAGTTCTTGGACTTTTTGAAAATGGGAGAACAAGATCTTCAACTTTCATGTTCGGCAAAAATTCATTTGAAGCTTGTATCATGATGCAAGTTGAGGATCAAGAAGTTTCTATTTTTGGCAGTTGAAATTACAGGTCCAGTTTCTATTTTGGGAATTTTTCTGATTTGCTTCAAATTCTTCCATGATGTTGATTGCCATGACATATGAGGTTTATTAGGACATGAACAAACTCCTTCAAACCATTTCTATCCATCCAATCCAAAGAATCAATCACAGTTGACCAACTTTGACTTTTCTAGGGTTTTGGACTTGACTGTGCACATCTGATGAATTCCAAACCCTAGTTCCTTGAAATCTTGACTTCAAATGATGTCCCAAGACATATGAACTCTTGATGATTGATCATGGTGCCCAAATTCCAAAAGAATGGCCACCATCCACTGTTTTGATTGACTGTTGAATATCTAGGGTTTCTGACCTGGCTTTGCATTGATTGATAACATCTGAGCCTTCAACCCTTGACTTGAACATTTCAAATGATACTCCAAGACATGTGAACTTGTAGGACAAACCCTAGGGCTTTGATTCCTTGAGAAACAACTTTGCTTGGTTGATTGACTGACCTCCTGATCAGTTTGACCTAATTCTTGCTTGCTTGCTCTTGAGGCAACTGAGGGACAATGCAAATGTTATGCAATGGGTTATGATATGCTATGACCTAATATGAAATGATATGTACAATGATAGGTGCAAATTTGAGGTGCTACACATACCATAAACAAGAGAGAAAGGGGTTGCCCCTGTTGAAGTGTTGATGGATGTACGATACCTGTGCAAAGCAAATGGGAGCATCTCATGCCAATCCTTATATGTTACAACCATCTTCTGAATAATCTTCTTGATGTTCTTGTTTGCAGCTTTAACAACCCCATTCATCTTGGGTCTGTAGGGAGAAGAATTATGGTGTGCAATCTTGAAGTCTTTGCAAAGAGCTTCCACCATGTTATTATTCAAGTTCGATCCATTATCAGTAATGATCTTACTTGGCACACCATAACGGCATATAATCTGATTCTTGATAAACCTCACAACAACTTGCTTGGTTACATTTGCGTATGATGCCGCTTCAACCCATTTTGTGAAGTAGTCAATTGCCACTAAAATGAAACGATGTCCACTCGAAGCTTTAGGCTCAATCATGCCAATCATGTCAATTTCCCACATGGAGAAAGGCCATGGGGAAGAAATAACATTCAACAGTGTCGGAGGAACATGAATCTTATCTGCATAAATTTGACACTTGTGGCATTTCTTCACAAACTTACAATAGTCAGATTCCATTATCAGCCAATAGTAACATGCTCGGAACATCTTTTTCGCCATTGCATGTCCATTGGAATGAGTACCAAAGGAACCTTCATGGACTTCAGTCATCAACAAGTCTGCTTCGTGTCTATCCACGCATCTGAGCAGAACCATATCGAAATTTCTCTTGTACAATACATCTCCATTAAGGTAGAAATTATCGGCTAATCTCCTCAAAGTCTTCTTATCTTTCAAAGATGCCCCAGACGAGTAAATATGACTTTGAAGGAAACACTTTATGTCATAATACCACGACTTCTCGTCTTTGACCTCTTGAACAACAAACACATGAGCTGGTCTGTCAAGATGCATCACCATCAAATTGGGAGCTTCATTCTAATACTTCACTATAATCATTGACGACAATGTTGCAAGAGCATTTGCATCTGTAGCACCTCAAATTTGCACCCTACCTTTTGTACATTCATTTCATATTAGGTCATTAGCATAACATGGTCCATTGCATAACATTGCATTGTCCATTTGCCCATGTGCAAGCCCACTGACAAATTAGGTCAAATCGGTCAAGAGAATCAGTCAAACAAGCAAGCCAGTGCTATTTTCATTGGGACAAAGCCCTAGGATTGATTTATCAAGTTCATATGGTCTAAGGATCATTGTGAAGTGATTGGGACAAAGATTGGATGATCAAAGCTCAACAGTCAAGCTGAATTTCTCCAGAAACCCTAGAAAGTCAACTATGGTCAACTGTGCCTGATTTTATGGATTGGAAGGTGTGAGATGGTTTGAAAGGCCTCATTCATGTCCATACAAGTATCATTTGACATATCAAAGACCAAGGTTGAAGATTTGGAGGTCAGACAAGAAGTTTCCTAAAATGGCAGGTGACCTGTAATTTCAGCTGCCCAAAATGGAAAGTTTTTCTCTCCAAAATTACTTCATCATACAAGCTTCAAATGGAATTTTGTCCAACATGAAAGTTGAAGATCTTGCCAAAAAGTCCAAGAACTTGAAATTCCCATGTGTGGTTGGCAAGATATGGTCCAGTCATTTTCCAAAAATGCCCGAAATCAAAGTGGCATAACTTTCATATGGAATGGCCAAATTGGATGGTTTTTCTTTGAGCAAACCACATTTGATGTGTACTTTCATAATCCATCATCACATTTTGCCAAAAGTCTTCATACAAAAAGGTCAATTTTCAAGTGCAACAATTAAAATCCAAGGGCAAAATGGTCCAATTTGAGAAATACATGGAATTTTGAAATGGGACTTTTTGCAACACCTTCCAAATGTCATTTGTGATTTGTTTGAACCAAAGTTGGACAGAAAAATCAGCTGGTTTAAGAGAGGGCATTTTGGCCAAAGCTTGAAAATTGCACATTAACACAAAACCTTCCATTTTGCTAATTGGGATTAATTTTGTGATTAAGCTTTGGTATAAATAGATAATTGCAACTGTTTTGCAAGAACTAATCATTTTCTTCATATCCAAATAGAAAATTTCACAATTCTCTCACTTTTTTCACTTTGAACTTTCACATTTTTTTTCCAGATTCATCAATAATTCATCAATTTTCGTGCAATTTCTTGGTGAATTCTTCATCTGCAGGTGTTGTTAAAGAACTGTTTGAAGGAATTGTGGAAGAAAATCGCTCCAAAATCCAACTGTCCAAGCTTGTTCAACCATGGCAAATCAAGAATTCAAGCACCTGGAGTATTGCTGAGCTACCAAAGCCGTGTCAATCATCTTCCAAAGCAAGATCCTTCATCTGTTTTGGCCATTGAAGATCTAAAAGCCACGAATTCCACAGCTGCACTTCACTAAGGTTGGAATCCGACTCTAACGATTTTCAAAATTGTGATGTGGATATTGTAGATCTTTGATTGTAGAATGCATTGCAAGTTGTAGAATCAAAATCCATTAAGATTTGAGAGAGAAATCTAGGATTAAAGTTTATGCATCAAAACTTCTTTTGATTGAATCTTTTTGTGCGTTAACTTCTGGATGATTTCGTTAGCATATTCATGATCTACATCGAACACCGGTTCCAACGGTATATAGCATGTGTATTTTCGTTGCAATTTGTTCGTGACCGTAGCTGGTAATGAAGAACACATGAACCGCGAGGAAGAAGCTTCAAATTCTGGAGATTTTCACGTGTGAATCCGGTTTCCATCGCATGCCAATTCAAAAAGTGTTTCCCACCATAACAGACCAATGACACGGTGACACGCAATAAATGAGATATAGTGGCGTTTTGGACTGGCTGCATATATTTACGGAACTGCCATTGCAAGCTTAATTAATTCATTAATCCTTAAATAAACATTCAATAATTTCACAAAACTTACAAAAATCATATAAAATCCATTTCTAATCCAAATTTAGTGGGAGTTTTTTTGTTAGATTCATAATTTTGTCTAGAATTTTATAGGTATGATAACTCAAGTTGTGCATGGAGATTTTTTGCTTGGCCTATGGATCTTTGTCATGTGTGCAATTTTTGTATGTTTCACCATTTTTAACATGAAATGATCATACATTATCCAAATTGAATGAAATTTCACATGCTAATTCTTGACTCCTTGCTGGTTATTTTGATGTATAGTTTGTGAATTTTGGATCTCTGGTTTGGTAGATATGATGTGTGCAAGTTGAGTGTGACAATTTGTGTCACACTAGGTTAGGTCAATTTCATGAATTTATTTGACATGCCTAGGCTTTTCCAATTGATCTCAAATTTTGCATGCTGTGTCTTGTATATGTCTAGTTTCACCATGAATTTTTGCATGAATTGTTGATTCATTTTCCATTTAATTGAGATTTTTGTTTGCTGTTTAGCATTTTTTGGTCTTTGCATGACTACTTGACTTCTATGTCTCATGGAATGCTCATACTATATCATATGAATGTGAAATTTGATGGAGTGATTCATAACATGTTCCTTGTTAATTTGGATTTGGTCCCACTCATTTCTTAATTGTTCTCACTGTTTGGCATTTGATTGAAGTTGATGCTCATTTTGCTACCATGTGTTGACTTGTTTGGATTTCTGCTGACTTTATGATTTTCATTGGCCTACTTCCTCTTGTCCAAATGGCATGAAAATTGACATGTAGCTCATTGAATGTGTCCTGTTTAGGCTGGAATTTTTGTGGAATTTATTGAGCTGTTTAGGTATTTGTTTGAGTGTGACCATTCTGTTTGATCATATATGACTCATAATTGCCTAGCTTGACTCAAATTGTGCATGAAATTAATTTGGTGTATGGTTTAGGCATGAGACCAATTGGATTCTCTTTGTAGTTGATTAATGTTGATTTTGATCATGTTTCACTTGCTGTTTTGACTTTTTTCCTCCTTTTTGACCCTAGGCTTGTCCTAGTGGTCTTGTATCTCATGTTTGAATGTGATTTTCAGGTTAAGAGGCAAAATACCTTAAGGAGGTGGATTCACTTTTGATTGGGATATAATTTGACATTGTACACTAACTTGTTTTGTTTTGTAGGATGTTTGGCTTTTGAGTTGCTTGCACCTTGGTGCATTGGATTGTGTTTGTCTGTATATAGCTAATTGTGAACCATTTGCTGTTTAGTTCTGTGATTGGTATACTGATGATATTTGATTGATTTCAGGTACATTAGTTGCTAAGATTGCTTTGCTTTGCTTGATAAGCAATTTGCACTGAGGTATAACATTCTTGTCTCCATGTAGTCTGGAAGACCTGGCCTGTTACTTGGCCAGGCACCTGTCTGAAGTCCTCCTTAAGAGGCGATGTTTGTGATTGTTTACTTTTGTCCCCAAGCAGGTAAAGACCTCTATGAGGCAATTGGCGGAACCCAAGGGATATGCAATCTATCCCCCGCTATTCTGTTGAGTCGTCCCCCTACTCACACCACTGTGTTGATGCATTGGGACACAAACCCAAGATCTTGTACAATGTACAGTTGTGTCAGAGTCTTGAGTGTAGAAGGGTTCCTCCTTTCTGAACCCACACTCCTTTGTCTGAAGCTCTCCCTGACCAGGGATAAGAGCTGTGAAGTCTTATCTTCACTCTCCTTTCATCAGCTTCACCTTAGCCCCTCAATGGCAAGGTTAAGAGCTAACACCACCCCTGTACAGATGACTTGCTCTTGTAGTCTTACCCTTTGATTGAGCCCTTTTGTGTGCATATAGCGTGTACTACTTGTGAATGCTTGATTTACTGCTTGTGTTGAATAGGATAGGCTTGCTTCCTGTGCAAGTTAGCTAGAAACCTCGACTTAGGGACAATCTTGCATGATAACAGCTAGGCTCGAGTCGTAGTCTCCCTAGTTGTGTTTCCCTCTATCATCTAGTTAGGCTAGTCTTGTGTCCCTTCGTAGGGGAACTACGTCGCCCTGATCCTCATACCAGATGAGGTACGTAGGCAGGAGATGAGCAGATCTCTCCGGGCGCCTGTGTCTTTGTTTTGTCTTGCGTGTGTAGGAGATGGATGTAAGCCCAGCGATTGGCATTCCACATCCTGTGTCTTGTTGTGTGCTCGGATGCTGATGTAAGCCCAGTGATTGGCATTCAGGCTCCATGTTTGCCTTCTTGTGTGTGTTTTGGTTCGGATGCTGATGTAAGCCCAGTGATTGGCATTCAGGCTCCATGTTTGCCTTCTTGTGTGTGTTTTGGTTCGGATGCTGATGTAAGCCCAGTGATTGGCATTCAGGCTCCACGTTTGCCTTTGCCTGTGTTTGTTTGTGTGCGTGTTAGCCGAGCTACGAATGCTCTGATTCTCCTTCGTCCAAAGGAGATACGTATGCATAGGATGCGACATCCTAGCGAGCATGTGTCGTTTCCCCTGTCCGAACTACTTGGACTCTGATGTCTACGCTTGATAGACTAAGTAGGCCCAGGATGCGATATCCTGCCGAGTCAGTTTTGTTTGTTTCTTGTGTCTCTTCCAGCCAGTGTGTGTGTGTGTGTTTGAGCAGTGTTTTAGCAACCATTTCCCTTCCTATTGTGCGTGGATCCCGTCGAGTACGACGGATGCGTAGGGGTGCTAATACCTTCCCTTCGCATAACCGACTCCCGATCCCATTCTCTTTGGTCGCAAGACCATGCTTTTTCCAGGTTTACTCTGAGCGTTTCCTTTCCCTCTTTTGGGATAAATAACGCACGGTGGCGGCTCTGTTGTTCTTGTTTCCCGCCGGTTTTTCGCGTAATGCGACAGCTGGCGACTCTGCTGGGGAACTTAGAGAAGTTGACCTGTGTTGGTCCTTCTTCCCTAAACGAGTCTCTCCTAGCGCTCTCTAGGATTAGGATGTTGGTTGTTATCTGTTGTTATTTATTGCATTCATGTCATTTACTGTTTGCATTCAATGTGTGCATTAATGTTCGCATTCATTCATTTCATCTGCTGTGCTGGCTGTGTTTTCTCTGATTGGGGGTGGGAGTTACTCGAGGTAAAAGGCCCAATACCCAGGCTATGATTGCAATATAGGAAACCTAGGAATAGAGTGATTCATGGGAAGCGGGTGGTATGCGCCACTTAGCGGAACATTGACATCACGAGCAGTTCAGATTCTGATGGGGTATCATCGGTGCATACATCTGGTGTGCACAGGATGATATTCTTGAAAGGGTTGTTTATCCTGCGTTTCTTTTGACCTTACCCTGGCCTAGATGACACCCGTGAGTGGGAGGGGATGATTATTACAGGTACTGTTGCTGACTTGTTGGTGACTGGTTGGTGACTCTTGGTACTGATGATGACTGTGAATTATGGACATTTATTTCTGGGACGCCGGAGTTCTGTCCGTGGTTTATCAGCGGGTTTCGTTTATTTCGGATCCCCGGGTTGAATTTGAGAGTACCTGTTCAGAGGATCTGGCTGTCATCCGTTCAGTGGATGTTCCTGTGATGATAGTGATGTAATCTCTAGTTCCGTTTATTTCGGAACTCCCCAAGTCGGATTTATGGTGACTCAGTTGACTGTGACTGGTTCAGAGAATGGGTCTTCAGATGACTTGGTGGCCCAGTGACCTGCATTCATGCATTTGCATCATCCCATTTTGCATTCATCTGCATTCAACCCATGTCCATCCGTACTCAGGGTCCATTGTTGATTGAGATTCTGGGTGAGAGACATCCAGATGTCAGATTGTTATTGATGAAAAATTATCTGTCTCAGTGATGCTAGAATCAAAAGACGGAATATTCCTGGTACGGACAGACATTGCATGTGTGAGTCATACTAACCCATTTGCTATTTTGTAGGTGTCAACCGGCGCGCATAGCTTGTTTGCTCAGATATCCTGCTAGGGGCAACAAATCCGAGCTGATGGATCTTCCCAACGCCGACATCCTTGAGCTGAAAGAGATGGTGAGGGATTTGTTCAGTGTTGTGCAAGGGCTTGCCTTGGGACAGAAAGCCATGTCTGAGAGATTGGAAAAGATTGAGAAGTGGCTGATAGTGGAAAAAGCCATGTCAACTGAAGTGAACAATCCCTCTGAATCTGTAGCAAAGAAACTCTCTGGTAGTGGTCCACTCAAAAAAGAGGTTGAGTCAAGTGGTGTGCCAGCAAAGAAAGAACGCGGTAAGGATCGTTATCATCCTTATGTTGCTGCTGTAACCGCTCCTGTTGGTAATCCACCTGTACCACCGCAACAACCACCACCTCAACAGAAAGCATCGAGAGCTAGGAGCCAGGTGAAGAAGAAAAAGGAGGAGCGTCAGTTTGAGGAACTACCTGTGACCTACACCCTTCTGTTCAGGAGACTGAGGGATTTGGGGTTAGTCCGGCCAAGGATTTTGATTCCCATAGCACAACAGAAGAGGCCTGCACACTATGATGAGAATGCCAGGTGCGAGTTCCATTCTGAGGCACCCGGGCACAGTGTTGAGGGTTGTAGGGCTTTCAAGCATGTTGTCCAGGACATGGTGGACTCCAAGATCATCAGCTTGGCACAGATCATGGATGGGGATGTCAACCCTGTACCCAGGAAGGGTCCTGTAAAGATGAAGATGGTGAAAAAGGTCAAGAAAGGAATAGAGATGACTGAGGAAGATCAGTTAAAGGTTTTAGTGGCTGTGGTCTCAAAACCTCTGATGCAGGATGGAGCTTTCCCTGTTATTGATAATAGTCGTGCGGCCGTCGCCACCGAGGGGTGTGTATTGATGGGAGATCCGACCCAGAAGACGAAGGAAGTGGAAATGGATAGTGAAAAAGTTGAAACACCCAGTCAAGCAATTGAAACCATCAAGGTAGAGAATGCTGTTGTTATTGGGAAAGAGAAGACGCTGTCCATTTCTTCTTATAAGCAAGCTCTAGAGGTGGTGAAGAACAAAGAGGCCCGAGGTTGGGGAAGGATCATTGACATAGTGGTGAAGGCAGACATGTTTGGGATCGGTTATCCAGATCAAGAGTCGTCTAGACCAAACAGAGGACGTCGTCCACCGTACATCTTCGTCAGTGCAGGAATGCTGAATTCTGATCATGCTTGTTCAGTGAGTGAAGAGATCGACCGCGACCGCGAGCTAGAGCTGTGGATAAAGTCGTGCGTACCAGGCAACTGGAAGGCCTCCAAAAGCACCACTTTCGCTCATCCGGAAGAGTAGTTTTTCTGTGTTAATTTTGTTTGCATGAAAGCCATGCGTTTTGCCCGAAACGTACTGGTCCATTGTAAGGGCCACCTCATGTGTCTCATTTTGCAACATTTTTGCATCAGTAATAAATGGATGTTTTTGTGATCAAAAGCGGTGTTCCCTGTTTTTCATTTTTTGCAGTTTTAAAAAAATAAAAATGGCAATGTTTTTCGTTTTTCTTTTGAACTTATCTCGTTCCAACCACAAAAGTGATTACCCTCCTGATCTCATCGATAACAATTGGGTTACACCTCTATATGACTTCGACAATCCAAGCCATCATGCCGAAGAAAAAGGCGAAGAAGATTGTGATCTGCTGGAATTAGCTAGGTTGTTGAAACAAGATGAGAAGGTGATTCAACCACACGAGGGGCGATTCAAGATTGCCATTCCGAGTACCGCCGAGGTCAGAAGGGAAATGAAAGTTGAGGCCGCTTCAGAGGCAAGTCAAGAACAGAATGGTAGCCCTGTTGAAAGAGCAGGTTGATATCTTCACCTGGTGGCATCAAGCTACACCAGGGTGGAATACCCATGTTGTGGGGCACGAGCTACCATCGAGAGAAGACTATCCTCTAGTGAAGAAGAAGGTCGGTGCCACGGATCAAAGGTCTGCGGTGACTTTGTTTCATGATATGAATCATCGTGAAAGCAAATGCCATGTTGATGACATGATGGCAAAGTCCCAAGCAGAAGAGGGGCACCCGGTGGACTTGATCAAGTTGTTTGACCGGTTGAGATAACTCATACTGTTGAGTCTAAGTCAGTGCACTTATGGAGTGCTGTCCGGTGAGCTGCCGAGGCTTGTTGTGGGCAAATCAGAGGAATCGAGGTCGATCCTGCGGAAAAAAAGAAGAAAAAAAAACAGAGAAAAAAAACAATACAAGAAACGCCTGAGCCAAAAAAAAAGAAATCAAATGGTCAGGTGGAATGATGACTGCCAAGGGGCATGGAAAGAAAAAATGAGTAGCAGGAACCTCTGATTCTGATACCTTCCTTGGAATAAACAACTGTTAATCTGGTACTTGACAGCCTTTAAGGGGTCTATGAGGCGTATTGGGTCAGCATTACTAGTCTTGTCGAAAAGAGCATGCAATTTACCTAAGCAAAAAGTTTATCGACTGTGAAACAATACACTCACTGTTCGAGAAAACTTGATGTACTTTGGCATAGGCTACTCGCCGATTGAGACAGTGTATGCTGATTCATACCACCTTGTGGATGTCCAAAATGGATCTGATCAAGTATGTGCTTGAGAAGTCAGCAATGGACCGGACGAGTTGCGAGAGGGCAAATGATGTTGACTGAATACGATATTCGGTATACCTCCCAGAAAGCAATCAAGAGGAGGGTATTGTATGGTTATCTCGCCCAACAACCCATTGATGATTCTCAACCAAGGAAATTTGAAGTCCCTGATGAGGACATCTCGAGGTACTCAAATCGAAAGATTGAGAGTGACCGATCCCGGAGGAGAGGCCTGACCCTGAATCCGAACGGATTCTGATGTCTGATGGGGAGAGTTTAAAGTGGATGAGCTGGTGCTTCCCCGACAACATTTGAATGCACCAACGATGGTGGTTGAGTACGAAGTTGGTATCCTGAGTGTCGTACTTCGATACGTGCATCTACTGGGGCAACACCTTCCTCATTCAGTACGGGATGGAAGTGATATTGCCTGCTGGAGGCTAGATCTCATTGTGGAGAGTCCGGATGGATGAGAAGTTAGAAAAGGGTGAGTGGATGAGGACTCGGTATAACGCGTTGAACCTGACTGAGGAAGAGAGGCTGACAGTTACTTGTCATGGGGCAGGTGTACCCAGTGAATGAAGCGTGTTGTTAACCGAGACGTGCGACCTCGTGGGTAGCATGGAAGAGATGTGGTGTTGAAAAGGATCCTTCCTCCTCAAGACGATCGTGAGGCAAAAGGATAAACAGTTATGAGTATTCGTTCGTGGTCAAGAAGGTTTCCTCTGATTGAGCCTTGTTGTTGATGACCATGGATGATGACGATTTTCCATCCCATGTGAATGCAGACGCAGTTAGAAGATACTTCGTGGAAAAAGAGACCCGCTGGACAAAAAAATTAAAAAAAAAAAAAAAAAAAAAAAGTCCAGGCAAAAATGGGCATCCCGGCGAACCAAGAAAAAGAGAAAGGTTCGGGCAAAAGTTAGGGATACGAAAAGAAAAGAACTGTACACCCGGCAAGTTGAAAACCCCACAAGGGCGACTTGGGCAAAAAAGGGTATCCCGGTGGACTGAAACCCGAAAAGGCGGTCCAGCCAAAAGAGGGGTTGAGACGAACAACTGCGTCTAGCATGATCGTTTGTGCTTTGGTTAAGACATCACAGCTAGTCTCCGACAGAGAGTGATTGGAAGCGTCTTGTTCAGAAGGCCGAAAGTGCGGAAAGTCTTGAGGACATGTGAGGTGTAACCGAGTTGGAACCCGATGAGATCACGGTTTCACATTGCCATTAGGATAGATTTTTCCTTTTGTGCGCAATCACCTCTTTCCAGGGTTTGCTCCTGTGTGGTGCTCGACTTCGAGCCCCTTTTTGTTTCAGTCAATAAAGTGTGTGTTCAGTCAAATAAATTTTGTTTTTGTGTCATTACCGCTTTGATTACGAAAACATCCGTTCGTTTTGATAAAAATACTTGCATTTTGAAACATAGAGGTCCCTTCCGATGCATGCTTATAAGATTGAAATCTGGAAATCTTATTCGGAAGTTTGAGCGACCAAGATGTTGAAACATGGGGCACGCCTGAGGCACGATTTTATCTAACAATCTCTTGTGCAGGTGCTGTTAGATATCTTCATTCGCTGGCAAGTAGTGATATGAAGCCTTTTGACAAAAGATCCCCACAGAGTCCAACCAGGGGCAAGGGATAGACGAACGATGAAAGGACGACGAAAGAAGGACGACGATCCTGGAAGGTTTAATCAAGAAGACTCTTCAAAGTCTGAAGACTGGAAAGTTTGTATGGATCCCAGGAATTCGATCTTCGTGGGATGAATCAGAAAAGTCCAGGCAAGTCTGGGAGTTCTCAGAAGTGGAAAGCCGACACTGTGGGTGGACGATGAATGCCTCTGTTCGACGAATCGACAGGCGTTCCGTACCCAATAGGCTGTATCCCTAGTGGGTGTGAGAATGTTAGCTCCCTAACAGATTTGAGATCAGTGTCTCCTCAGCAAGTCTGAAGGTTACTGCCTTCCCAGCAGAGTTTGTGTTGATGGTTTTCCCTCAGAAAGGTCCTCAAGCGGATTGGGTTCGGAGAAAATCAGCCCCAGTAGAGACAAGCATGGGTTGCCTCCCCTAGCAGGGTAATCTCCGAGCAGTATGGGTTCGATGGAGGTCATCCCCAGCAAGGTTTGTCTTTCCCCAGCAGGGTGGAAATTGACGTGGTAATGAGATCCTCAGCACAGTTCCTGGAGTTCCCAGGTGTTGTCTCTGGAGGGGACGTATTTTTATGCATCCATCATTTAGACAAGCATAGCATATTGCATCATTAGTGCATAGCATTTCCATGATCATGGGGCATTGTGTAAAAAAAAAAAAAAAAAAAAAAAAACTCATGCATTAACATTGCAAACATGTCCATTAGCCCTAGGCCGTGGTGAACAGCCGAGATTGGGTTGTGGGAAAGAGTTTAGCATCGCGCCATTGGATCGGCTTCAGAGTTGGGTTCCCCAGCATGGTTGAGAGGTTGGTGTTTTCTCAGCAAGCGACTCCTTAGTCGAGCGGGTATCCCCAGCAGTGTTATTCCCTTAGCAGATGTAGGTGTGTCTGATCTCTCCATGTAGAGTCTACCCCTTAAGCAGAAAAGTGTCAACCATTTCCTTCTGCGCTCCCCCACTGAGTTAGATCCTCGTGGATGACGGTTGTTTCCGTGCCCTCCCTGCACATCTAACGGGATGGGTTTCCCTATTGAGTTCTTTCCTCATTAGGATGAGTCTTGAGTCAGTATGCCTTTTTGGATCGGTCCTAAATCGGGTTCTTTGTGGTTTTCTACCTACAAGCCGGTAGTTGTAAAATCCCACTTTCATCCCCTAGCAGAGGTAACCTTTGTGGTTCATTCTGTTTGTTGGCCGCTACCTGCAAACCGGTAGTTGTAAGTCCTATCTTTGTGGTTTTCTACCTACAAGCTGGTAGTTGTAAAATCCCACGTTCTCCCCTTGGTGGAGTTAACCCTTTGTGCTCATCCTAGTTGATGACGGTTACTTTTTCCGTGGTTTTCTGCCTACAAACCGGTAGATGTAATCCCCTCTTTGCAGTTATCAGTACCCAGTTTGCGGTATTGATAGTCTTGTCCCCTCTGGATACTTGCCTTGATCAAGCAGTATTGTCCCCGGTGGGTCTTCCCCTTCCTTTTGGGTATTTGCTCCGAGTAAGCAACTTCATCCTCTTTTGATTGGTCATCTTTGCATACCTATTCCTGGTACCCCGATGCCTTTCTTTTCGGTCGCTTATCCATTTAACAACCTACAACACGGTTATGGATAATCTGCCATGCGAGTGTATTATCTACGTTTCGACGGCTATAGATAATATATCTCATGCACTCTCTGGTCAGCCTTTTGATTGTTTTCTCCAGCAGAGTAAGATTCGTATTCCTCGTGGAATCGGATGTCCATCCTTTAACAAGTTTGCTTTCGCTCTCTTCAGGATGATGTCGGTCGATTTATCCATTTTACAACCTACAACCCGGTTATGGATAATCTGCCATGCGAGTGTATTATCTACGTTTCGACGGCTATAGATAATATATCTCATGCACTCTCTGGTCAGCCTTTTGATTGTTTTCTCCAGCAGAGTAAGATTCGTATTCCTCGTGGAATCGGATGTCCATCCTTTAACAAGTTTGCTTTCGCTCTCTTCAGGGTGATGTCGGTCGATTTATCCATTTTACAACCTGCAATCCGGTTATGGATAATCTTCCATGCGAGTGTGTTATCTAAGTTTTGACGGCTATAGATAATATGTCTCATGCACTCTTTGGCCAATCTTTTGATTTTTTTCACCATCAGAGTAAGATTCGTATTCCTTTGTTCGGAATCGAATGTCCATCCTTTAACAAGTTTGCTTTCGCTCTCTTCAGGATGATGTCGGTCGATTTATCCATTTAACAACCTGCAACCCGGTTATGGATAATCTTCCATGCGAGTCTATTATCTACGTTTTGACGGCTATAGATAATATGTCTCATGCGCTCTTGGGTCGAAGTCGTCCTCCCCAGTCGAGTAAGATTTGTATTCCTTGTGGAATCGGATATCCATCCTTTAACAAGACTGCTTTTCTAGCCCTCTTCAGGATGTTGAGTGTTTTGGAACACAAACCAATTCACGTGTGGTCGGTCACCCGTTTCTACCTACAACCCGGTATCTTTGGTGTTCCTTCCTGTTTGCTCGCTGTAGTGACCTTGTTCCCCAGTGAGATCCCCTGCAAGTGTTTAGCCTTGCCCAGACATGTAGATGTCAGTATCCCGGTAACACCCGCGTGTGTTATTTCTTTGGTGTCGGTAAACACCATCTTTCGGTGATTTCCAGTCATGCGTAGTGTCTGGTCTTCTTTGGTGTCGGTAAACACCATTTTTCGGTGATTTCCAGTCATGCGTAGTGTCTGGTCTTCTTTGGTGTCGGTAAACACCATATTTCGGTGCTTTCCCAGTCATGCGTAGTGTCTGGTTTGCTTTTGATGTCGGTAAACATCATCTTTCGATGTTCGTAACGTCGTCCTCCTTCCCTAGTGAAGATTTCTCCTCTCCGTTGGTGTCGATAAACGTCGAGTTTTTCCTATGCGTCCGATGACGTCTAGTTGCTTATTCCCCGCAGATCATTTGGTAATGCCAGATGATTCCCCTCAGAGTTTCCTCCTCTCCGTTGGTGTCGATAAACGTCGAGTTTTTCCTAGTCATCCTATGATGTCTAGTTGTACCTTTCCCCAAGTGGATTTACCTCCCCGTTGGTTTCGATAAACGTTGAGTTTTTCCTCATTCGTCCGATGACGTCTGATTGTGTACCCCATTCCCAGTCATTCATTAATGTCTGGTTGATTTCCCAGCCAGAATCCCCAGTAGACGTCCTATTTGGTGTCCGGTTGTGGTCTCCCTTTCGTCCGTTGGCGTCTGGTTGAGTTTTCTCCTTCTCCGTTGGTGTCGATAAACGTCGAGCGTCTCCCTTTCGTCCGATGACGTCTGGTTGAGTTTTCTCCTTCTCCGTTGGTGTCGATAAACGTTGAGTCTCCCTTTCGTCCGTTGGCGTCTGGTTGAGTTTTCTCCTTCTCCGTTGGTGTCGATAAACGTTGAGTCTCCCTTTCGTCCGTTGGCGTCTGGTTGAGTTTTCTCCTTCTCCGTTGGTGTCGATAAACATCGAGCGTCTCCCTTTCGTCCGATGATGTCTGGTCGAGTATTCCCAGTTCATTCATTAATGTCTGGTTACCTCTCCGTTGGTCTTGGTAAACGTCGAGTTTTTCCTGGTCGTCCCAGCTGATTCACCTCTCCGTTGGTTTCGGTAAGCGTTGAGTTTTTCCCATTACGTTCGCTGACGTATGGTTGTATCCCTTCCTGGTTATCCCCAGTAGAGTTGATTTACCTCTCTGTTGGTCTTGGTAAACGTTGAGTTTTTCCTAGTTGTCCGCTGACATCTAGTTGAGTTTTCTGTTCCCATTCATCGTGTGTTGATGTCTGGATGTGGTTGTGCTTTTGAAAGAAGAAAAACAACGAGAAAAGACAAATCCCAGCAGTGTGCAAATTTCTACGGTTCTTGGTATTCAATCCCTGTTTACCCTGAAAGTCTGACACCCGTTGCTCTCAGCCATTCGGGTTCCCAGTTGATTGAATAGGGGCAGCTGTAGCACCTCAAATTTGCACCCTACCTTTTGTACATTCATTTCATATTAGGTCATTAGCATAACATGGTCCATTGCATAACATTGCATTGTCCATTTGCCCATGTGCAAGCCCACTAACAAATTAGGTCAAACCGGTCAGGAGAATCAGTCAAACAAGCAAGCCAGTGCTATTTTCATTGGGACAAAGCCCTAGGATTGATTTATCAAGTTCATATGGTCTAAGGATCATTGTGAAGTGATTGGGACAAAGATTGGATGATCAAAGCTCAACAGTCAAGCTGAATTTCTCCAGAAACCCTAGAAAGTCAACTATGGTCAACTGTGCCTGATTTTATGGATTGGAAGGTGTGAGATGGTTTAAAAGGCCTCATTCATGTCCATACAAGTCTCATTTGACATATCAAAGACCAAGGTTGAAGATTTGGAGGTCAGACAAGAAGTTTCCTAAAATGGCAGGTGACCTGTAATTTCAGCTGCCCAAAATGGAAAGTTTTTCTCCCCAAAATTACTTCATCATACAAGCTTCAAATGGAATTTTGTCCAACATGAAAGTTGAAGATCTTGATCTCACCATTCCAAAAAGTCCAAGAACTTGAAATTCCCATGTGTGGTTGGCAAGATATGGTCCAGTCATTTTCCAAAAATGCCCGAAATCAAAGTGGCATAACTTTCATATGGAATGGCCAAATTGGATGGTTTTTCTTTGAGCAAACCACATTTGATGTGTACTTTCATAATCCATCATCACATTTTGCCAAAAGTCTTCATACAAAAAGGTCAATTTTCAAGTGCAACAATTAAAATCCAAGGGCAAAATGGTCCAATTTGAGAAATACATGGAATTTTGAAATGGGACTTTTTGCAACACCTTCCAAATGTCATTTGTGATTTGTTTGAACCAAAGTTGGACAGAAAAATCAGCTGGTTTAAGAGAGGGCATTTTGGCCAAAGCTTGAAAATTGCACATTAACACAAAACCTTCCATTTTGCTAATTGGGATTAATTTTGTGATTAAGCTTTGGTATAAATAGATAATTGCAACTGTTTTGCAAGAACTAATCATTTTCTTCATATCCAAATAGAAAATTTCACAATTCTCTCACTTTTTTCACTTTGAACTTTCACATTTTTTTTCCAGATTCATCAATAATTCATCAATTTTCGTGCAATTTCTTGGTGAATTCTTCATCTGCAGGTGTTGTTAAAGAACTGTTTGAAGGAATTGTGGAAGAAAATCGCTCCAAAATCCAACTGTCCAAGCTTGTTCAACCATGGCAAATCAAGAATTCAAGCACCTGGAGTATTGCTGAGCTACCAAAGCCGTGTCAATCATCTTCCAAAGCAAGATCCTTCATCTGTTTTGGCCATTGAAGATCTAAAAGCCACGAATTCCACAGCTGCACTTCACTAAGGTTGGAATCCGACTCTAACGATTTTCAAAATTGTGATGTGGATATTGTAGATCTTTGATTGTAGAATGCATTGCAAGTTGTAGAATCAAAATCCATTAAGATTTGAGAGAGAAATCTAGGATTAAAGTTTATGCATCAAAACTTCTTTTGATTGAATCTTTTTGTGCGTTAACTTCTGGATGATTTCGTTAGCATATTCATGATCTACATCGAACACCGGTTCCAACGGTATATAGCATGTGTATTTTCGTTGCAATTTGTTCGTGACCGTAGCTGGTAATGAAGAACACATGAACCGCGAGGAAGAAGCTTCAAATTCTGGAGATTTTCACGTGTGAATCCGGTTTCCATCGCATGCCAATTCAAAAAGTGTTTCCCACCATAACAGACCAATGACACGGTGACACGCAATAAATGAGATATAGTGGCGTTTTGGACTGGCTGCATATATTTACGGAACTGCCATTGCAAGCTTAATTAATTCATTAATCCTTAAATAAACATTCAATAATTTCACAAAACTTACAAAAATCATATAAAATCCATTTCTAATCCAAATTTAGTGGGAGTTTTTTTGTTAGATTCATAATTTTGTCTAGAATTTTATAGGTATGATAACTCAAGTTGTGCATGGAGATTTTTTGCTTGGCCTATGGATCTTTGTCATGTGTGCAATTTTTGTATGTTTCACCATTTTTAACATGAAATGATCATACATTATCCAAATTGAATGAAATTTCACATGCTAATTCTTGACTCCTTGCTGGTTATTTTGATGTATAGTTTGTGAATTTTGGATCTCTGGTTTGGTAGATATGATGTGTGCAAGTTGAGTGTGACAATTTGTGTCACACTAGGTTAGGTCAATTTCATGAATTTATTTGACATGCCTAGGCTTTTCCAATTGATCTCAAATTTTGCATGCTGTGTCTTGTATATGTCTAGTTTCACCATGAATTTTTGCATGAATTGTTGATTCATTTTCCATTTAATTGAGATTTTTGTTTGCTGTTTAGCATTTTTTGGTCTTTGCATGACTACTTGACTTCTATGTCTCATGGAATGCTCATACTATATCATATGAATGTGAAATTTGATGGAGTGATTCATAACATGTTCCTTGTTAATTTGGATTTGGTCCCACTCATTTCTTAATTGTTCTCACTGTTTGGCATTTGATTGAAGTTGATGCTCATTTTGCTACCATGTGTTGACTTGTTTGGATTTCTGCTGACTTTATGATTTTCATTGGCCTACTTCCTCTTGTCCAAATGGCATGAAAATTGACATGTAGCTCATTGAATGTGTCCTGTTTAGGCTGGAATTTTTGTGGAATTTATTGAGCTGTTTAGGTATTTGTTTGAGTGTGACCATTCTGTTTGATCATATATGACTCATAATTGCCTAGCTTGACTCAAATTGTGCATGAAATTAATTTGGTGTATGGTTTAGGCATGAGACCAATTGGATTCTCTTTGTAGTTGATTAATGTTGATTTTGATCATGTTTCACTTGCTGTTTTGACTTTTTTCCTCCTTTTTGACCCTAGGCTTGTCCTAGTGGTCTTGTATCTCATGTTTGAATGTGATTTTCAGGTTAAGAGGCAAAATACCTTAAGGAGGTGGATTCACTTTTGATTGGGATATAATTTGACATTGTACACTAACTTGTTTTGTTTTGTAGGATGTTTGGCTTTTGAGTTGCTTGCACCTTGGTGCATTGGATTGTGTTTGTCTGTATATAGCTAATTGTGAACCATTTGCTGTTTAGTTCTGTGATTGGTATACTGATGATATTTGATTGATTTCAGGTACATTAGTTGCTAAGATTGCTTTGCTTTGCTTGATAAGCAATTTGCACTGAGGTATAACATTCTTGTCTCCATGTAGTCTGGAAGACCTGGCCTGTTACTTGGCCAGGCACCTGTCTGAAGTCCTCCTTAAGAGGCGATGTTTGTGATTGTTTACTTTTGTCCCCAAGCAGGTAAAGACCTCTATGAGGCAATTGGCGGAACCCAAGGGATATGCAATCTATCCCCCGCTATTCTGTTGAGTCGTCCCCCTACTCACACCACTGTGTTGATGCATTGGGACACAAACCCAAGATCTTGTACAATGTACAGTTGTGTCAGAGTCTTGAGTGTAGAAGGGTTCCTCCTTTCTGAACCCACACTCCTTTGTCTGAAGCTCTCCCTGACCAGGGATAAGAGCTGTGAAGTCTTATCTTCACTCTCCTTTCATCAGCTTCACCTTAGCCCCTCAATGGCAAGGTTAAGAGCTAACACCACCCCTGTACAGATGACTTGCTCTTGTAGTCTTACCCTTTGATTGAGCCCTTTTGTGTGCATATAGCGTGTACTACTTGTGAATGCTTGATTTACTGCTTGTGTTGAATAGGATAGGCTTGCTTCCTGTGCAAGTTAGCTAGAAACCTCGACTTAGGGACAATCTTGCATGATAACAGCTAGGCTCGAGTCGTAGTCTCCCTAGTTGTGTTTCCCTCTATCATCTAGTTAGGCTAGTCTTGTGTCCCTTCGTAGGGGAACTACGTCGCCCTGATCCTCATACCAGATGAGGTACGTAGGCAGGAGATGAGCAGATCTCTCCGGGCGCCTGTGTCTTTGTTTTGTCTTGCGTGTGTAGGAGATGGATGTAAGCCCAGCGATTGGCATTCCACATCCTGTGTCTTGTTGTGTGCTCGGATGCTGATGTAAGCCCAGTGATTGGCATTCAGGCTCCATGTTTGCCTTCTTGTGTGTGTTTTGGTTCGGATGCTGATGTAAGCCCAGTGATTGGCATTCAGGCTCCATGTTTGCCTTCTTGTGTGTGTTTTGGTTCGGATGCTGATGTAAGCCCAGTGATTGGCATTCAGGCTCCACGTTTGCCTTTGCCTGTGTTTGTTTGTGTGCGTGTTAGCCGAGCTACGAATGCTCTGATTCTCCTTCGTCCAAAGGAGATACGTATGCATAGGATGCGACATCCTAGCGAGCATGTGTCGTTTCCCCTGTCCGAACTACTTGGACTCTGATGTCTACGCTTGATAGACTAAGTAGGCCCAGGATGCGATATCCTGCCGAGTCAGTTTTGTTTGTTTCTTGTGTCTCTTCCAGCCAGTGTGTGTGTGTTTGAGCAGTGTTTTAGCAACCATTTCCCTTCCTATTGTGCGTGGATCCCGTCGAGTACGACGGATGCGTAGGGGTGCTAATACCTTCCCTTCGCATAACCGACTCCCGATCCCATTCTCTTTGGTCGCAAGACCATGCTTTTTCCAGGTTTACTCTGAGCGTTTCCTTTCCCTCTTTTGGGATAAATAACGCACGGTGGCGGCTCTGTTGTTCTTGTTTCCCGCCGGTTTTTCGCGTAATGCGACACCCTCCTGATCTCATCGATAACAATTGGGTTATGATGATTCTCAACCAAGGAAATTTGAAATCCTCCTCGCATAATCTCTATACGGTATTAAACCGAGTTGATTCTTCTCCCATTCACCTTTGATTTGATTTACAACCAAAGCGGAATCTCCGAAGACATCTAAATGCTTGATTCTGAGATCAATGGCCTCTTCGAGCCCCATAATGCAGGCTTCATATTCTGCCATATTGTTTGTACACTTGAAAGCCAATCTAGCTGTAAATGGTAGATGCATGCCTTGAGGAGTAATGATCACTACTCCAATGCCATTTCCATATTGATTAACAGCTTCATCAAATACCATGCCCCAACGGGAACTAGGTTCTGGCCCTTCTTCAAGCAATGGTTCATCACAATCTTTCATTTTCAAGTACAAGATCTCTTCATTAGGAAAGTCATACTGCACTAACTAATAATCTTCAATTGGTTGGTGAGCCAAATGGTCAGCCAAGATACTACCTTTGATCGCTTTTTGAGATCGGTATTCGATATCAAACTCTGATAACAACATCTGCCAACGGGCAATCCTCCCAGTTAAAGCAGGCTTCTCAAATATATACTTGATTGGATCCATTTTGGATATCGACCAAGTGGTATGATTCAACATATGCTGACGCAAACGCTTAACAGCCCAAGCCAATGCGCAACAAGTTTTCTCCAGCATAGAATACCGAGTCTCACAGTCGGTGAATTCTTACTGAGGTAGTAAATCCCGAATTCTTTCTATCCAGTCTCATCTTGCTGACCTAGAACACAACCCGTACTATCTTCAAGCACAGTTAAATACATGATCAATGGTCTTCCTTCCACAGACAGAGACAAAATCGGAGGCTCAAGCAAATATTCCTTGATACTGTCAATAACTTTCTGGCAATCTTCGGTCCAATCACAAGACTGATCTTTCCGAAGAAGCTTGAATATAGGCACACATGTGGCAGTCATGTGTGAAATGAATCTTGAGATATAATTCAAGCGACCGAGAAAACCTCTGACTTGCTTCTCAGATTTGGGCGCAGGCATCTCTTGTATTGCTTTGACCTTGGCAGGATCAACTTCAATACCCTTCTCGCTGACAATAAAGCCCAACAACTTACCAGAACAAACACCAAAAGTACACTTATTGGGATTCAAGGGGAGTTTATACTTTCTCAAACGCTGGAAAAGCTTCAACAAATGCTCAACATGTTCCTCTTCATCAATTGATTTAGCAATCATGTCATCGACATAAACTTCAATCTCTTTATGCATCATATCATGAAAAAGAGTAGTCATGGCTCTCTGGTAAGTTGCATCACCACTCTTTAAACCGAAAGGCATCACTCTATAACAGAATGTTCTCCAAGGTGTAATGAATATGGTCTTCTCCATATCCTCGGGTGCCATCTTGATATGATTATATTCGGAAAATCCATTCATAAACGAAAAGACTTTGAATTTAGTAGTGTTATCTACCAATATATCAATGTGTGGCAGAGGGAAATCATCTTTCGGACTGGATTTATTCAAATCTCTATAATCGATACACATGCAGACTTTTCCATCTTTTTTCGGCACATGCACAATACTGGCCACCCATTGCGGATACTCAGCGGTCACAAGGAAACCGGCATCAATCTGCTTCTGCAGTTATTCTTTGATCTTCACTGCCATATCAAGATGCGTTCTCCTTAACTTCTGCTTAAGTGGCGGGCATTCTGGCTTCAACGGTAATCTATGCTCCACAATCTCATAATCCAAACCAGACATGTCTTGATAGGACCAAGCGAACACATCTGAATACTCTTGAAGAAGATCAATCAACCCCTTCTTAACATCTAGACACAGTCGAGACCCAATCTTGACTTCCTTCACATCATCCTCGGAACCCAAGTTGACTAACTCAATTTGCTCTTCAAACGGCTGAATGGTCTCTTCATCATGCTCAAGAAGACGAGATAATTCATCACTCACTTCTTCATCACTTTCCTCCTCGGCCTCAAACACAGGGAATTCAAAATTTGGAGAAGGAGAAGGACCGTTGCATTCAATGGGATTAGAAACCAACCTGCATAATGATTTGATATTTTGATCTTAGAGAAGTGAATTTGTGACCAAATATTATGCAGATGGACAATTATATTGTTTATTTATGTTTTTTGTGATTACCATTTTCAGAATAAAGCAAAAAGTAAAAACAAAACATCATAGATGTGGATGAATAGAATTAATTTTATTAATGATCAATTTCAAAATGCCCAAACAATGTTCACTTCCCCCTTAGGCATAGGAGAAGGATTTTTTTTTAAAACATATAAAAGCAATTACTTAGACCGATGCAAAATAACAGGAATATCAACAACAGTCCAATTGTTGCAAGCCTTTCCATGCATCACAAAATTGGTGTAGTCTTTCTCTTCGTCATCCTTTAGCACAGCAACTAAGTGTTGTTCATTGCCATGAATGAACCCTCCTCTATGGAAGCTAAGTTGCATATCCTCTGATCTTACAGTTGATGAACCTCACTGAAAGCCCAGACCGGTTCCACCTTTGTTATCGGAGACTTCTACCATGCGCCCCCACTGATCAACATTGCCTTCTTCAACAATCTTCTTTGCATCTTTCAATGAGGACATAAGTGCCCAAACTCTCTTTTCAGCAACAATAGATAAGGCTTGGGAAGGAGTTCCAACCTCGTCCTCAGGTTCAACATAAGAGAAAGATGACAGGTGGCTAACCAACAACGCCTTTTCCCCGCCAACAATAACAAGTTTTCCAGTTTTTACAAATTTGAGCTTCTGATGCAATGTGGAGGTAACAACTCCCGCTTCATGGATCCATGGCCTTCCCAAAAGACAACTGTAGGCCGGGTGGATATCCATTACTTGAAAAGTAATTTGAAAATCACTCGGACCTATCTTTACTGGAAGGTCCACTTCACCAATAACTGTTTTGCATGAACCGTCAAAAGCTTTGACGATTACACCGTTATACCTCATGGGTGCTCCTTGATATGGTAGCTTTGACAGAGTTGACTTTGGCAGCACATTCAGTGACGACCCGGTGTCAACAAACACATTAGACAAAGCATCATCTTTGCAATTCATAGAGATATGCAAAGCCAAGTTATGATTTCTACCCTCCTCAGGGAGTTCTTCATCACAGAAACTGAGATTGTTACAGGAAGTGATGTTAGCCACAATATGATCGAATTGATCCACCATAACATCATGTTCCACAAATGCTTGCTCAAGAACTTTTTGTAGTGCTTCTCTGTGCATTTCTGAATTCATAAGCACAGACAGTACTGAAATTTTTGAGGGGGTTTGGAGCAGCTACTCCACCATATTGAACTCACTCTTTTTGATCAAACGAAGTACCTCATCATCATCATAGCCTTCAAATTGCTGGATTCACCAGACTGACCTTTTGAAGCACTAACCGGATCTACAGCAAGCACTTCCACTTTCTTACTGACAGTTGATTCTTCTTTATCTTTTGGGAACACCGGCCCAAACACACGACCACTTTGGGTCACCTTGGTAACATCAGCAATGCTCACTATAGAGCTGGTCGTAGACAATGGGACCTCTTGACCATCCTTCATCATTGTTGCATTGTACTGATATGGAACAACTTTATCGGATGAATACGGGACTGGACCCGCTAACCGTATGACCAACGGCGATACCGATCTGTTGCTGACGCTGTTACTATTATTGCTGCTGTACTGAATCACCACTCTCTCGGGATTCTTGAAAATGGGCACTATGACATTCACATCATCATTTACATGACGGGATTGAACAATTTGAATCATGCCTTCATCTATCAACCGCTGGATGTCCCTTTTCACAACCTCACAACCTCTCGGGTTGACATTGCAAGTAGCACAACCATCATGGTCGTGCTCACAATCACTCACCATACAAATGTACTTATGTATTGACACTAAGGACCTCCGAATAAAACAAACATCAAACACTTTAAACTCCCTGGGAAAACCGTCCACCATATTAACAGAAGAATTCCCATGAGCGGGCAATGGATTTGCTTTCACTTTCGGTGCACGGTCCTCGAAGGATACCATTCCACTCTTTATCAGCTTCCAAACTTCGTACTTGAGAGAATAGCAGTTCTCAATGTCATGCCCGGGTGCTCCTTGATGAAAAGCACAACGGAGTTCAGGCTTGTACCACCATGGAAGTGGTTCTGGAATTTGTGGAGGGTTTCTTGGTTGGAGTAGGTTCTTGAGAACCAAAGATGGGTATAGTTCAACATACGTCATAGGAATCGGGTCAAAAGAGACCTTCTTCCTCTCAAAGTTTTGTTGATGGTGATTGCTGGTATTGTTGTTGTTGTAGGTGTTTGTTCGTTGTTGTGGTTGTTGCTGTTGACGTTGTTGTTGTTGAATTGGTACTAATTGATTATTCGAAAATACTGGAATTACTGAAGATACTTGATGATGGTGTTGATGGGATGGTTGATTCTTTCTGATATGAGGCCTCCTCTGCCTTCCATTAGAAATTGCATTAGCTTCACTATCTTTCTTCTTCCCAAAACTGCTGCCATATCTCTTACTTGATGATGCTTCCTCCTTTGACAAACGTCCTTCTCGGACACCCTCCTCAAGCCTTATCCCCATATTTACCATTTCGGTAAAGTCACTGGGGGCACTGGTAATCAGACGCTCATAATAAAATGAACTCAGGGTCTTCAAAAAGATTTTTGTCATTTCCTTCTCCTCTAAAGGAGAAGTGATTTGAGCAACCAATTCTCTCCACCTCTACGCATAGTCTTTGAATGTCTCTTTATCCTTCTGAGACATAGATCTCAGCTGGTCTCTATCAGGCACCATATCCATGTTGTACTTATATTGTTTAACAAAAGCTTCTCCCAAGTCGTTGAGAGTGTGAATGCTTGCATTGTCCAATCCCATATACCAACGGAGCGCAGCACCGGTCAAACTGTCTTGGAAGTAGTGTATAAAAAATTGATCATTGTCAGTTTGGGTAGACATCTTGTGGGCATACATCACCAGATGGCTGAGCGGACATGTGTTCCCTTTGTATTTTTCAAAATCAGGCACTTTGAACTTCACTAGAATCTTCACATTCGGCACCAGAGATAACTCGGCAGCACTCTTCCCAATCAAGTCCTTACCTCTCAACGTCTTCAATTCCTTAAGCAGATCAAGAAACAGATCCTTCATTTCGTCCATTTTCCCATAAACATCCGGACCCTCAGACGACTCAAAATGATAAATGGTGTCCTCTACACGAGGTAAGGTGTGCACAACGGGAGATGGCACAAACATGACCAGTCTAGATGCCGGCATAGAAGGAAAAGTAGGCGCAAAGTCTTCAGGCGTGAAGTTCGGCGGCATTCCCCACGGGAATCCGGCAGGCATAGCAGGCGCAAAGTGGGCGATAGCAACGGGCATGGTAGAGGTAGCCACCTCTGAAATGACAGTCCTTTGAGGAGAAAGAGTTGCGGGCATTGGAGAAGATTGACTCTGAGCAGCCAACACTGACTCCACCATGGCAGTCAGTCGAGCGATCTCGTCCTTCAACTCTCTGTTCTCTTGCTCAAGATGTTCCATGATTCTCAGATGATTGGCACGAGTATTGAACTGATGAGTCCGCTTGGCTGAAGCACAGGAGAAACACCAATGAGACATCTAGCGAAAGAGAAACCTGCTTATGCAAATTGTGCATGAAATGCAATGCTTGTTTATTTATTTTTATTTTCAAGGAACTTACTATATCATTTACAAATATATGTATACTTAACAACAATTGCAACAATTTGATATGACCATAAAAATCTCTTTTCACTTATATAATTGGAAGGATTACACTGAGTACAACTTCAGAAACCAAATGAAAAATACAAGAGAAAAGGAGACTAGTCATCCTAAGTGTAGCGGTGTATTCGTTACCATTGGAGATATTGACTAAATCCAAGGTAAATCATACAAAGTCGAGTCGCCACTGCACTTCTATTTATCCAAAGGAATGGTTAGAAAGCGAACAAAAACCTAAAAGTTTTACAAATAAAACTAGTAAAAGAAACAGAGATCTGGGTAAGGGGGTTGGTTATGCAATGGGAAGGTGTTAGGCACCCAAAACATCCTAGGTACTCCTAGGGAGCCCTTTTCACACTTGTTGCAAAGGTTATTGTTTTTGTGAAATTTTTATTTATGCAAACATGATTGAAGACATGAGAAGAGAATATACAAGTTATTTACATTTTGTGTTTGGATGGATAAACCCATTGCCTACGTACCCTCTTATAAAAGATTAGGATCAAAACCTCGTAGTTCGGGGTAAAAATCTCAAAATGAATGAGTGGATTGATTGGTCCAAAAGCCTTAAGGTCTTTTGTTATCAAAGGGAGAAAACTCAACCTAAAACCACAAATCCACCATGTGAGGATAACTTCAACATGCTAGTGAGGGGTTAACCCTATAATAAGCATGGAAGACTCATTGTCCATCACTAAGGATATAGGTGAGTATTACATCTACCACAAAGATAACTCAAACCTAATAGCTAAAGGTTATGAAAAATTTGATTAAGAAGTGATCATTGAAACCACAAAAGAAACATTTGAATGGGTTATATTTACCAATTAGAAGTATATACAAAAATGGTCAAAGTTGACTTAAAGATTCAATTCAAAATGAGTGTTATGAAAATAAAGTTTGAAAATCAAAAGCATAAGGTTTAGGTTTCTAATGTTGAAAACAATAGTCAAATGTTTGCACAAAAAGGTTTTGGTTTGGGTTAGGGTGGAGAGAAGAAGAAGAAAGGGGTAAGTCCTAAAAAGAACAAAAAGGTGAGGGATATTAAATAAAACCACACTAGGAGTTCCTCTCTTGAGATCATATTGATGATCCAAGTAGATCCCATCCTTTGGAATAAGCAAGCACAAAGCATAAGCAATCAACCAAGTCTCATAAGAGATCCTCAATGATTCTTGTAACTTCCACATGGATGAACATGATAATGATCTTTCAATTAAGCTCAAAGGGAAACTCCTAGTTCAAGAGCACACACATCAAAAGTTCACAAGCAAACAAACATCACGCACTATATACATACAAGAGGCTCAAACAATGGGTGGGCTTTAGTCAAGAGGGGTCATGTCAACCTCGACAAACAAGCCAAACTGTAATGGGTAATCTGTAGCTCTTAACCACTAACATTGAAAGTTAGGGTGAAGCTGATCAAAATGGTAATGAGGATGAGACCTCATGCTCTTAACCCTGGCCAGGGTGAGCTCATGAAAAAGAAAGCGTGGGGATCCAGAAAGTGGGATCCTATTCCACTTGACAGACACTGGACAAAGATCTTGGGTACATGTTCAAAAGGATCGGCACGTGGTGCGAGCATAAAGAACGACTCACTGAATAACGGGGGATTGGCTACTAATCCCTTTTATCCGTCAATTGCCTCTACTCTTGGAGGACTTATCAAGTAACACATGCCTCTCTTGGAGGTCTTTGGCACAATTGTAAACAAACACAAACAGAGCCTCTGAAGGAAGACTTGCCAGCAAAATGCCTGCCAAAAAGGTGACAGGACTTCCAGACTACATGAAGTAAGAAGATAACTACCTAAATGGTGTATCAACCATAATCCAAAGCTTAAGCAAAAGCAAAAGCAAGCAAGCAACTAAGGTACCTGTACAAAGACTAAACAGTTAATATTTCAGTTATAAAACCAACAGACAAACAGTGAATCCTTCCAACAATTACACAATTCAGTGAACAATGCCCAAGCATTCAAATGAACTCATGAGCTCAAGCATATCACTTAAAATCCTACAAAACAAACAAAGGTTAGTACTCAAATCATTTGCATCTCACAAAGTGAGAACAAATCAACCATCAATGCTAAATGTCCAAACCTGAAACACAAAACAAGGTTAGTTTATGTACAAAACACTAGTGCAAAGACTAGATTCAAAACCAAATCAAATGATCAAAACAGAACCCAATCTTTTACACAATGCACATTCAAACAATCCACAAGATGTCCTCAAAAGGACCAGCATCAAATCAATAAGCAAGTATCTCAAATGACCTATGTAATGCAAGGACAAAAAATGTGCATCAAATGAACTTCCAACTTAGAAAATTCACATCAAAATAGAAATGCATGCAATGACTTGCAAATTTTTCATACAAGTTCCTCATGTCATGAACAAGCAATATGCAAAAGATCAAATCCAGAAAGATTCAAATGCTATGTGAACAAAAATGTAACAATTCAATGTCAAAAATGTGACACAAATTGTCACATTATTCTCTATGTGTCAAAAACAATGATAACATGTGAGAAAAATTTCAAACCAGTGACCAAAAATTCACATCATGTATGACTATCAAGCATGCAAAAAATGGGATCAATTGGCTCAACAATGAGGATTTCACAATGCATTGAATGCAACATATCAAATTAACACCACATGGATTCAAAAATTCACACATCACAAACCAGACATCAACATTTCATGAAATTAATACCATAAAAAACTAGACATCAAAATAAAACTATGAAAAAAAAATTAGAGCTCATTTGGATCATTTTTGAATTTTTAATGAATTAAACAAAATGAACAAAATAAATGAAATATGAAAGGAAATGGAGGGAAAAGCAAATATTCAAATCAAATCATAAAATATCACATCCACGCGATCTAGCGCGCGCCAAATCCAACGCTCCACATTTGAATGGGCAAAACGCCGCGTTTCATTAAACGCGTCAGCAACACACTCAGCAGCCAACAAACACGCGTGGCTAGTCAAACAAATCCCAGCCAATCACTTGTACACGCAGTAGGCCACATGGAATCACACAGTCAAACCCTAAGTACACCTCAGACTCCGGAGTGGTAGCTCCGGTCGTCTTCCCCGGCCAACTCCTGCGGACTCCGACCAAAAATTTTCCAGAAATTCAAGATGCATACATCATTCGAACCAGTTTTCCATGTACATTCCAAATATGCAATCAATTTCATCTAATTCTCAACAGGTTTTCCAGATCGAAGAGAAACATATTCATGATCAAAAATTCAGTTCATCATACAACCTCAATACTCAACCAAAATCAAATCTAAACACATGTACGAGCTCTACACAACAGGATCTACACATTTATGACCTTAAAACATCAAAAAGAGATGATGAATTTTGCATCATCTGGAAATGCAGGTTGCTGAAATCGTGTTCTCAAGCGCTCATAAGCTCCAGATCTTCTCCTTTGATCTTGCCTTGAAGCTTTGTGCAAACAGGAATACTTGAAACCACTTGATTCTTCTTCAATTTTCAAATTCCATCGCCATGCTCATGTACATGAACTGCTCGAATTCTGGCTTAATTGATCCAAACAGATGATGATTCTTGATCAGTGAATGATGATGATCAAGAATATGCAATAATTTTTGGTGTTTGTGTGGAGAAAATCCAAATTCAAAGAGAGAGAAATTGGAGGGAGTTTAGAATTTTCAGATCTGAATTGGTTCTGTTCTGTAGTTATGATTAGGGTTTGAGCTTTTATATCCCATGCTAATGATGTTGCTAATCACTTAAGCCAATGGTTAATCATGATTAATGAGATTTCAAGCATCTTGCAAAAATGCAAATTGAGCTTATGTAGCCATAATCCACGTGTACAGCTCCATGTTAAGCTTTGAATTCACTCAAAATCATCCAATGGTCATGATGGAATTGTTATTTTGCTTGTATCATAAGCCAAAAATGAATAATGAATATTTTCTTCAAAATGAACACATGTGAAATAATGAGCATTTGGCCATGATTCTTTTGCACAATTGAGCCAAGTGATATCATTTTGAGATGCCTTGAACATGTGGAGCATTTTGCAAAAAGAATGAACCAAATTGGAGCATTGTATCAAAAGTTATGCCATTTTAAATTTCCATGCACACCTTGTGATCAAATGACCATAACTTCTCAACCATTCCTCATATGGACATGAATTAGGACTTTTTGGAAAGGGGAGACAAAAATTTACAACTTTCATGTTCACCAAAAATCCATTTGAAACTTATTTGACATTGACAAGTCAAGTTGAATGTGGGCCAAAAACTTGCCAAATTTGGAAACTTTGAATTTTAGGTCATTTTCTATTTTTAGTAACTTTTGCCATGACCTTTGAATCCTCAAGATGGATGATTAGAATGATGTATGGAGCTCATTTGAACATGATTGAGGTGTTTCAACTCATTTCCCCACCTCATAGCCCTCAGTTGACTGCACAGTTGACTTTTGGTCCTCAGATGACCTTGGAATGTCTTGATTAGCTTAAGCCTCTACCACTTGATGAAATGGCTTCAAAATGGAACCCTAGCTCATGTAAGCTCCTTGTAATGATCATGTGGTCCTCATCTCAAGAAAATACCTCATCTCTTGCACAAAGGATCTTCTTGAAGCTCTTGACTTGGTGATTGCTTAAGCTACAACAAAAGATGTTAAATGACATATTTTTGTGCTTTTGGTTAGTAAAAAAAATGAAAAAGCAATGATATACAATTCAAGCATGCCTGGTGATCTCAAACCACTCACAGTAGATCCCTACCCAAAGGGAAAGGGAGCCAAGATGCTCAATGATCCTTGAGGCTATGCAATGCAATGCTATGATGCCATGAGGGATCTTAGGGACAAAATTGGGGTCTTATAGATGCCCCTATTTAAGGTCATTCTAGCCGGAGAAGTGAAGGTTAAAATCTTCGTCTCGACGAGGTAGAATGGGCTTAAATAATAACAAAGAGACAAATTTTGGTCCCTAAGAGACCTCATGATGCAAATGTATGTATGCAAAACAAACAAACTCTGTGGGGATATGTGTCCACAAAGAAGAAAAGACAACTGGAGAAATTGACAATCCATTGGAGTAATACACTCACTAGGGATAGAGACTCTACCAGGGACTCTTATGGGGATAGAAAAGGAGATAAATTGCGTGAGCAGGTCACAACTTGAAGCTGGGGAGAAGAGTTTCCAAAGGGAATAAATCCATTGGAAAGACTCTAGCTAACTCAAAGATGCATGTATTGGGGAATATGCCAACACAGCAGAACTATCCGCAATGGATACTTCGGATAAAAATCCGGACTCAGGCTGGGGAAAGATTTGAACAAAATATCCCTGTCGGGGAAAATGCATGTATTGGGGAATATGCCAACCAGCAAAACTATCCGCAATGGATACTTCATATAAAAATCCAGACTCAGGCTGGGGAAAGATTTGAACAAAATATCCCTGCCGGGGAAAATGCATGTATTGGGGAATATGCCAACACAGCAAAACTATATGCAATGGATACTTCGGATAAAAATCCGGACAAAAACAATCCACTAAAGGACTTCGCTGGGGATGTCTTAAAAAAGAACACTCCTGGGGAAGCAGCGGGATAAGGTGTTACCGGTTACTGGGTAACAAGCTCAATGAGACAATGTGATCTGATCACCGGTATAAGGGTGAGAGAACAACAAGCTCGGGAAGAATGAATATCTAAGACCGGTATAAGGGTGAGAGATATCAATCAACCAAATCATCTGAGGAAGACCTAAAAGGTATATCTCAACTCAGGAAAATCTGACTCCACAGGGGACCAAAGTCATAATAGGGAGCAGAAGGGAAGGAACACCAGGGATACCGGTTACTGGGCATATAATAAGTGACCAACCAAAGCGTGAATTGGGGAATATTCCCAAAACACTCATCATCCAAAAAGAGGGCGAAACGCAAACTCGATTATGGGATGGACATTCGATTCCAAAATAGGGATACGAATCTTACTCGACTGGGGAAGAACAAAAGGCTTCGACCAAAGAGTGCATGAGATATATTATCTATTATCGTCGGAACGTAGATAATATACTCGCATGGAAGATTATCCACAACCGTTTACTGGGTTAATAAAGGATAAATCGACCGACAGAGAAAAGCATCAGGATACCAAAACTAGGTATTAAATGATGACCAATCAAAGGGAGCAACAAACATTACCGGCAAACGGTAAATGAAAAAGGACCCGTTGGGGATAAAATTGCTTAATCAGAGCAATTATCCGAAAGAAGGAGGGAATATCAATACCAAATATTGGATAATGATAACCGTGAAAAAGGGGATTACATCTACCGGATACTGGGTAGAAAACCACAGAAGAGTAACCGTCATCAACTAGGATGAACAACAAGGGTTAACTCTGCAAAGGGGGAATGAATCTTACTCAACTGGGGAAGGACAAAAGGCTTCAACTAGAGAGTGCATGAGATATACTATCTATTACCGTCAGAACGTAGATAGTATACTTGCATGGAAGATTATCCACAACCGGTTACTGGGTTAATAAAGGATAAATCAACCGAAAGAGAAAGGCATCGGGATACCAAAACTAGGTATATAATGATGACCAATCAAGGGAGAAACAATCGTTACCAACAACAGGGTAGACGAAAGATGACTCGCTGGGAATAAATTGTGAGCGCAAGGAAATTATCCAGGAAAAAGATGGAATATCAACATCGAATACTGGATGAAGATAACCATCAAGGAGGGGATTACACCTACCGGTTACTAGGTAGGAAACCACGGAAGAGAAACCGTCATCAACTAGGATGAACAACAAAGGTTAACTCTGCGAAGGGGAGGAAAATAGGATTTACAACTACCGGTATAAGGGTAGAAAACCACAAACTCCGCTAGGGGAAGAAAGTAGGAAGCCACAGAAATATAACTACCGGTATAAGGGTAGAAAGCCACAGAAATAGGACTTATAACTACCGGTATAAGGGTAGAAAGCCACAGAAATAGGACTTATAACTATCGGTATAAGGGTAGAAAGCCACAAACTCCGCTGAGGATAAGGTGAATAATTACTGATTACTGAGCAGTTACTCATTTACCACAGGGAAACACCAGAGACAGTCACCAGAGGCCAATTTAGGATCAAACCAAAAGGCAAACTGAGTCGAGACTCGTCCTAATGAGGATATAACTCAATAGGGGAACCCATCCCAATATATGTGTTGGGAGGAAGCAAAAACAACCGTCGTCCACAAGGATATAACTCAGTGGGGAAATGGCAGGAAAGATAAACACTTTCTGCTTATGGGGCTGACTCTATATTGAGAGATCAGACACACACATCTGCTTGGGGAAATATATATCACCAAATAGAAGGAGACAACAAACAACGATATATGGCAAAGAATGCAACATGAATATACGAATGTTATAATTATGCATGTATATGCGTGATTTATGCATGATGAATGCTGACAAACAGACATATCTAACACACACAAGTCCAGGAATCAACCACCCGGTACTACATATCAAGAGAGAAAGCCAGGATCACCGGAGAATATCCAATCTGCCGGGGATCAGAGACAACAAAATCTCTTCAGGGATGAATCATCAGTCTCAGCTGGGAAAAGGAGTTCAGTGCACAGGCAGGAACTTCCACATAAGCAACTCTACTGGGGATCAGAGATACCAGGAAACAACAATATCTCTGTAGGGGATAATATCATCACAGATAAAATCCATCACACCAACAACTCTACTGGGGAATCCATCTGAGGGAGATAAGGGGAATCTGGTGATCCAACACCAAGTACCAAACTCACCAAGGAAATCACATCTGCTGAGGAGAAAAGATTGCTCTTCCACTAAAGGGGATAGTGGTGAACATCTCAACAAGCATACCACTCGGGGATGAACCATAACAGATAAAATCCACCACACCAACAACTCTACTGGGGATTTATCCGAGGAAATGAAGGAATATTGGGGATCAACCACCAAATACCGAACCTTCCAAAGAGGACACATCTGCTGAGGAGGGAAGACCACTGCTCTGCTGAAGGGAATAGAAGTGAATAACCTCAACAAACACTCTGCTCGAGAGAAACCATAAAAGGTTCCAGAGGAATAGGATACAGTCATGCCAGGAATGTAAACAAATGTCTTACCCTGTTGGAAATCATGCCACCCTTGGGAGAGCACTGAGGATCCCTTAAGTATCCTTTCATCATTGTGAATGTTCACTTTGTTTAAAAAACAATTTGTGAAAAGTTTGTTTATTTAAAACAATGATATTTTCTCAATTAAAACATGCAAAACATTTGTTGAATAGAAACAAATAAGAGTGCAAATAATTGGATAAAAGCTCAAATTCATTTGATGGAATGGTAGCCTGCAAATGGCAAGACTCCATAGATCTTTACAAATTTGAAATTGGTGATATATATTGGAAAAGGGCTACATTTAACATAATTACCATTTCTCCACCAATTCCGGATTCGATGTATTCGAAGCTTTGGTTGACGACGAATGAACAAGAATCTCTGACGGACGACAGTTGTAGAACACAGTCTTGTCAGGATGTAGTTACTTGCCAAATCCCTAATTTTTGCCTAGATTTCCCCAGGATGAGGTACTCAATCTAGCGAGATGCATATATTCATTTTTATGTCTCTAACTTTTGCCTGGATCGCCCTTCCGGGTTTTCAATCCACCGAGACGCTCATTTTTGCCTAAGCCGCCCTTTCGGGTTTTCAACTTAGCGAGCTATTCTGTTTTTATTTTTAGGCGAAGTATTTCTTGACTGCATCTGAATTCACAGGACGAGTGAAATCCTCCCCATCCATAGTTGTAAGTATCAAAGCACCGCCTGAAAAGGCTCTCTTAACAACATATGGACCTTCATAGTTTGGAGTCCACTTGCCCCTGGAATCGGGCGCGAAAGACAAGACTTTCTTGAGCACAAGGTCACCTTCTCGGAACACACGAGGCTTGACCTTCTTATCAAAAGCTTTCTTCATTCTCTGCTGATATAACTGACCATGGCACATGGCAGTCAATCTCTTCTCTTTAATCAAATTCAGCTGGTCATAGCGACTCTGAATCCATTCAGCATCAGTCAACTTGGCCTCCATCAAAACTCTCATTGATGGGATCTCCACCTCTACTGGGAGTACGGCCTCCATGCCATAAACAAGAGAGAAAGGGGTTGCCCCTGTTGAAGTGCGGGCAGATGTACGATATCCATGCAAAGCAAATGGCAGCATCTCGTGCCAATCTTTGTACGTAACAACCATCTTCTGGATAATCTTCTTGATATTCTTATTAGCAGCTTCAACAACCTCATTCATCTTGGGTCTATAAGGAGAAGAATTATGGTGTGCAATCTTGAATTCACTACACAACTCTTTCATCATCTTGTTATTCAAGTTAGATCCATTATCAGTAATGATCTTATCAGGCACACCATAACGGCATATGAGTTGATTCTTGATAAACTTCACGACCACCTGTCTGATCACATTTGCATATGATGTCGCTTCAACCCACTTGGTGAAGTAATCAATTGCTACGAGAATAAACCTGTGTCCATTGGACGCTTTCGGCTCAATCATGCCAATCATGTCAATTCCCCACATAGAGAAAGGCCATGGTGATGAAATTACATTCAGAAGTGTCGGGAGAATATGAATCTTATCCGCATAAATCTGACACTTATGGCATTTCTTTACATACTTGCAGCAGTCAGACTCCATTATCAGCCAATAGTAGCTTGCTCTCAACATCTTTCTAGCCATGGCATGTCCATTGGAATGAGTACCAAATGAACCTTCATGGACCTCATTCATCAACAGGTCTGCTTCGTGTCTATCCACGCATCTGAGCAGAACCATGTCAAAATTTCTCTTATAAAGCACTTCGCCATTGAGGTAGAAACTGCCTGACAATCTTCTCAAAGTCTTCCTATCTTTCATAGATGCCCCAGGCGGGTAAACCTGGTTCTGGAGGAAACATTTGATGTCATAATACCATGTCTTATCATCTTTTACTTCTTCAACTACAAATACATGAGCTGGTCTATTCAAGCGCATCACGGTGATATTGGGAACTTCATTCCAATATTTAACCATAATCATCGAAGCAAGCGTAGCAAGAGCATCTTCCATCCGATTATCATCTCGAGGAATATGGTGGAAATCAACTTCAGTAAAGAACGTTGAAATTCTCCTCGCATAATCTCTATATGGTATAAGACCAGGCTGATTCGTTTCCCATTCACCCTTAATCTGATTGACAACAAAGGCCGAATCACCATAAACATCAAGATGCTTGATCCTTAGATCAATACATTCTTCCAATCCCATAATACAGGCCTCATACTCAGCCATATTATTCGTGCATTTGAAAGTTAGCCTTGCTGTAAAAGGAATATGTGTGCTCTGAGGAGTAATGATTACTGCCCCAATACCATTTCCGTACTGATTTACAGCGCCATCAAATACCATACTCCATCTGGAACCAGGCTCTGGCCCTTCATCGAGTGTAGGCTCATCACAATCTTTCATTTTCAAATACAGAATCTCCTCATCTGGGAAGTCATACTGCACTGACTGATAATCTTCAATCGGCTGATGTGCCAAGTGGTCAGCCAAGATACTACCTTTGATAGCTTTCTAAGCTCGATACTCGATATCATACTCAGATAACAACATCTGCCAACGGGAAATCCTCCCAGTTAAAGCAGGCTTCTCAAATATGTACTTGATTGGATCCATTCTGGATATCAACCAAGTTGTATGATTTATCATATACTAGCGTAAACGCTTAGCGGCCCAAGCCAAAGCACAGCATGTTTTCTCAAGCATCGAGTATCGAGACTCATAATCAGTGAACTTCTTACTCAAGTAGTAAATAGCATACTCTTTCTTCCCTGATTCGTCTTGCTGACCAAGGACACAACCCATCGAGTCTTCAAGAACTGTCAGATACATGATCAAAGGTCTTCCTTCTACAGGCGGAGACAGGATTGGAGGTTCAGACAGATACTCTTTGATACTATCGAAAGCTTTCTGGCAATCTTCGGTCCAATCATGAGACTGATCTTTCTGGAGGAGCTTGAATATCGGTGCACATGTGGCAGTCATGTGGGATATGAATCTGGAAATATAATTCAAGCGGCCAAGAAAACCTCGGACTTGCTTCTCAGTTTTGGGCGCAGGCATCTCTTGTATTGTTTTGACCTTTGCAAGATCAACCTCACTACCTCTTTCGCTGACAATAAAACCCAATAACTTGCTAGAACGGACTCCAAATGTACACTTGTTGGGATTCAGACGAAGCTTGAACTTCCTTAAACGCTGAAAAAGCTTCAACAAGTGCTCTACATGTTCAACTTCCGTTCTTGACTTAGCAATCATATCGTCAACATAGACCTCAATCTCCTTGTGCATCATATCATGGAACAAGGTGGTCATAGCTCGTTGATACGTGGCTCCGGCGTTCTTCAGACCGAAGGGCATCACTCGATAACAGAATGTTCCCCAAGGTGTGATGAATGTTGTCTTCTCCATATCCTCGGGTGCCATTTTAATCTGATTATATCCGGAAAATCCGTCCATAAATGAGAAGACATTGAATTTAGCTGTATTGTCTACCAACATATCAATATGTGGTAGAGGGAAATCATCTTTCGGACTAGCTTTATTCAAATCTCTATAATCCACACACATCCGGACTTTTTCGTCTTTCTTAGGCACGGGCACAATATTGGCCACCCATTGAGGATATGTAGAAGTCACCAGAAACCCCACATCAATTTGCTTCTGAACTTCCTCTTTGATCTTCACTGCCATATCAAGATGTGTTCTTCTGAGCTTCTACTTCACAGGCACGCACTCAAGTTTCAAGGGTAGGAAATGTTGCATAATATCTGTATCTAGACCCGGCATGTCTTCATACGACCAAGCAAAGATATCGACATATTCTCGTAGCAATTCAATCAACCCCTTCTTAACAGATTCTTCCAGGAGTGCCCCAATCTTCACTTCTCTCACACAATCCTCAGACCCCAAGTTGATTGTTTCCAGATTCTCAAGATGCGGCTGAATGATCTTCTTTTCATGCTCAAGTAGACGGGTAATCTCATCAGGAATCTCTTCAACATCATCTTCCTCTGCCTCGAATACAGGGAACTCAAAATTGGGAGATGGCGTTGGATCATTATGTTCAATGGGTTTAGAAATCAACCTGCATAATGATTTTGGCTATGAAAAGCTTTTAGAAATCAAACAAGGCAAATCATTATGCAAATGAAAAGATTGATTTTATTCTTTTTTAGGGTTTTATGTGATCACCAATTTCATGCAAAAAGCAAAAAGGGAAAATAATTGGAAAAACAAACATTTAACATGAATTTATTGAATGAAAATATCATTGTATTTATGTTGCCAACAATGTCATCACTTCTCCTTTTGGCATGGGAGAAGGGTTTTTTTTAACAAAGTGATCATTACTTTGACTTGTGGACAACTGTAGGAATATCCACAGCGACCCAATTGTTGCAGATCCCTCCAGGGATGATGAAATTGTCAGAATCCTCTGCATCCTCTTCCAAGACAGCAGCAACTTCTTCCTCCTGACCGGCGTGGATAAAACCTCAACTCTTGAACAATCCTTTCTATCGAAAACCCCAGAAGAAAAGCCAATGCCAGCCCGGGACTTATTGTCTTCCAACTCAATCATTTTTCCTAGACCAGCAATTGCACCACACTCAATGGCCAATTTCGCATCTCTATAGGAAGTAACTGAAGGAGTTCTCTTCTCAACAGGCTCAGCAATAGATAAAGCTTGGAAGGGAGTTCCAACTTCATCCTCAGCATCTATGTACGAGAAGGAAGACAAGTGGCTAACCAGGAGAGCCTTTTCTCCCCCTACCACTACCATTTTCTTATTCTTCACAAATTTCAGCTTCTGGTGTAAGGTGGATGTCACGGCGCCAGCCTCGTGAATCCATGGTCTGCCTAGGAGACAGTTGTACGATGGGTGGATATCCATAACCTGGAAGGTAATTTGGAAATCACTTGGTCCAATCTTGATAGGGAGATCAACTTCCCCAATCACAGTCTTTCGAGACCCATCGAAAGCTTTCACAACTACCCCACTCTGCCTCATGGGAGGCCCTTGATAAGACAGTTTGGAAAGAGTTGGCTCTGGTGTAGTACCAGTGAGTCAGCTTGTCTTCAAAATAAATGAAGAACACAGAGTTAGACCACAGGACCAGAAGCCGGGAACAAAACCTGCTTATGCATATGATGCATGCAATGCTTGTGCATATGATTTGTTTTTATTTCAAAGGAACTCTAGGGTTTTATTTGCAAATTTTGGAAATATTAACTATTTATCGCATATGGAAATATCTCATCAAATAGCATCAGGGGAAAGAAGTACAGCATTGTCAATCGTATACAAGAGAAAAGGAAAATAATCATCCTATGGATCCCTAGAAACAATCATCTAATGCTCGGGACACAGGAAGATAAGCTGCACGAAGCCTCTTCACCTCTCTCTCGTAAGTTGCCTCTATATTTGCCCTTTCCTTGGCGAGTCGGTCATACCTCCTTTTCCAAAACTTGGAAGACTGAGGAAGTAGAGAAGTCCATGCATCATTAGGTTCATCAATAACCTGATGCTCGAGGAACTCTATCACGGATCCAGGCACGTGATAGGTCTTCGTCTCTCAACTCCTCTACTCCTTGGTTAGGGAGGGTTGAAGGCCCAGCCACAACCAAAGGTGTATGTCTCGGATATTCATAAGGCATGAGATATTCAGATGCTCTCTTCCTTACCCAAGCAGTGTAAGGCTCCAAAGCAATGCAATTCTTAGGACCCAACTCCTTCCTTCCTTTCTTATGAACTATGCGCCAAGCGCGAACCATTCTGGCCTTCAAGCCTTGGGGATCTTTACCCTCCTGAAAGAACACACCCTCTAACTGAATGTTATTAGGTTTATCCTTTAGGGGGAACCCAAGCTGACGGCATGCCAAAACAGGGTTGTAGTTAATCCCACCACATGTACCAAGAAGAGGCACATTGGAGAATTCACCACAAGAGTCAATAATCTGCACACCATCATATACACGGTTATACCAAGAGATATCATCATTAGTGAGAGACATGAGTCTCGTGGACCACCGTAGACATCCCTTGTTCTCCTTGAAAGCGACCGTCTGAGGTAAGTGAAAAATAAACCACTTATACAACAGAGGCAAACAGCACACAATGGCACCACCACCCTTTGCATTCCTCATATGCAAAGAGAAATAGGTATCACCCAACAGAGTCGGAACGGGATTAAGAGCGGAGAAGATCCTAATAGCGGTCACGTCCACAAACTTGTCGATGTTGGGGAACAATACCAGTCCATAGATGAGAAGTACAAATATGGCTTCAAAGGCATCCTCACTCATGGCCTTCCCATAAACAGTAGTTTGAGCAATGAGGAACTCAGAAGGGAGACCTTGAATTCCACCTTTGGTAGTCATATGAGCACCAATCAGGGAGTCATCTATGTGCAACATGTCAGCTATCTCTTGAGAAGTAGGAATACTCTCCAAGCCACTGAACGGCAACTGATCCAGAATAGGTATACCCACAAGATAAGCGTACTCCTCAAGGGTAGGCAAAAGCTGAAAGTCCGGAAACGTGAAGCAACGGTACAAGGGATCATAAAACTGCACCAATACGCTCATCAGACCTTCATCCACCTGAGTAGTCAGAAGAGGAAGAAGCTTCCCAAAACGAGCTTTGAAACCCAAGGGATCTAATACATAGGATGTCAGATTCCTTAACTCTTTCAGATCTGGTTGCATGAAGTTGTACTTCTTTGTATTCCTTCTTTGTCTTTCCATGTCTGAAAATTTTGCAAATAAACCCCTTAAGTTCCTTGAAAATTTCTTTTATTATTTTGATGGTATGGATGCAAAGGAGTGCATGAATGCATGAATGCAACAATCACACTCAAGGATCACGCAAAGCACACCAAACAAAGGTCATGGTATGGATCATATTATCCTTAATATCAATCATCCATTTTGGTGGATTATGGTTTACACCTTATCAACACCCAAGTTCCATTGATATTAAGGATACATGAACGAATCAACCATGAATCAAGGGTTTGTTGCAAGTCACGAGCATGGAGTCTCGGTTAAGAACCACCCAAAGGGAATGTACTAGGGTTTAAACCTGCCAAACATGTTCTACAAGAGGTTCCCATAGTCATCATCCAATCTTTCGAATATTATCGGAGAAACGACTACTCGTATTCCAAAAATATTCTCAAGAGAGACTCTTATGAGTGTAGTATCGCGTAACAATCATATCAAATCTTACATTTGAACGACCTCCGCATTACATCCTAAAAATAGGCCAAGATGGGTTTGGTAAACTAAGGTCCTTGGCTTCTAAGGTCTATATTGGAAAGAGTAATGTCTAACCACAACTTACTTGTGTGACATTATTGATCCCAACATGACCTCCACCAAGTGAATGGACTTGCAAGTCAAATTGCTAAGGAATAACTCCACACAAGTCGACAAGACTACGTAATTCTCCTATCCTAAGTGCACTCGAGTTCGGGTATAGAACTCATCTCACAAAGATCACCAAGCACACAAGCAATTGATATATCAATCAATTCATACATTACAAACAATACAGTAATCCCAAATTGCACAAAAAATATGTCACAAAACAATATAATACAACAAAGGTGAAAAGTAGGCAAAACCCACTAGGGAGGTTTTATCCCCAGCAGAGTCGCCACTTTTCTGTAGCGGTGTATTCTTTACCATTGGAGATATTGACTAAATCCAAGGTAAATCATACAAAGTCGAGTCACCACCGCACTTCTATTTATCCAAAGGAATGGTTAGAAAGCGAACAAAAACCTAAAAGTTTTACAAACAAAACTAGTAAAAGAAACATAGATCTGGGTAAGAGGGTTGGTTATGCAATGGGAAGGTGTTAGGCACCCAAAACATCCTAGGTACTCCTAGGGAGCCCTTTTCACACTTGTTGCAAAGGTTATTGTTTTTGTAAAAAATTTATTTGTGCAAACATGATTGAAGAGATGAGAAGAGAATATACAAGTTTATTTACATTTTGTGTTTGGACGGATCAACCCATTGCCTACGTACCCTCTTATGAAAAGATTAGGATCAAAACCTCGTAGTTCGGGGTAAAAATCTCAAAATGAATGAGTGGATTGATTGGTCCAAAAGCCTTAAGGTCTTTTGTTATCAAAGGGAGAAAACTCAACCTAAAACCACAAATCCACCATGTGAGGATAGCTTCAACATGCTAGTGAGGGGTTAACCCTATAATAAGCATGGAAGACTCATTGTCCATCACTAAGGATATAGGTGAGTATTACATCTACCACAAAGATAACTCAAACCTATTAGCTAAAGGTTATGAAAAATTTGATTAAGAAGTGATCATTGAAACCACAAAAGAAACATTTGAATGGGTTATATTTACCAATTAGAAGTATATACAAAAATGGTCAAAGTTGACTTAAAGATTCAATTCAAAATGAGTGTTATGAAAAGAAAGTTTGAAAATCAAAAGCATAAGGCTTAGGTTTCTAATGTTGAAAACAATAGTCAAATGTTTGCATAAAAAGGTTTTGGTTTGGGTTAGGGTGGAGAGAAGAAGAAAAAAGGGGTAAGTCCTAAAGAGAACAAAAAGGTGAGGGATATGAAATAAAACCACACTAGGAGTTCCTCTCTTGAGATCATATTGATGATCCAAGTAGATCCCATCCTTTGGAATAAGCAAGCACAAAGCATAAGCAATCAACCAAGTCTCATAAGAGATCCTCAATGTATCTTGTAACTTCCACATGGATGAACATGATAATGATCTTTCAATTAAGCTCAAAGGGAAACTCCTAGTTCAAGAGCACACACATTGAAAGTTCACAAGCAAACAAACATCACACACTATATACATACAAGAGGCTCAAACAATGGGTGGGCTTTAGTCAAGAGGGGTCATGTCAACCTCGACAAACAAGCCAAACTGTAATGGGTAATCTGTAGCTCGTAACCACTAACATTGAAAGTTAGGGTGAAGCTGATCAAAATGATAATGAGGATGAGACCTCATGCTCTTAACCCTGGCCAGGGTGATCTCGTGACAAAGAAAGCGTGGGGATCCAGAAAGTGGGATCCTATTCCACTTGACAGACACTGGACAAAGATCTTGGGTACATGTTCAAAAGCATCAGCACGTGGTGCGAGCATAAAGAACGACTCACTGAATAACAGGGGATTGGCTACTAATCCCTTTTATCCGTCAATTGCCTCTACTCTTGGAGGACTTATCAAGTAACACATGCCTCTCTTGGAGGTCTTTGGCACAATTGTAAACAAACACAAACAGAGCCTCTGAAGGAGGACTTGCCAGCAAAATGCCTGCCAAAAAGGTGACAGGACTTCCAGACTACATGAAGTAAGAAGATAACTACCTAAGTGGTGTGTCAACCATAATCCAAAGCTTAATCAAAAGCAAAAGCAAGCAAGCAACTAAGGTACCTGTACAAAGACTAAACAGTTAATATTTCAGTTATAAAACCAACAGATAAACAGTGAATCCTTCCAACAATTACACAATTCAGTGAACAATGCCCAAGCATTCAAATGAACTCATGAGCTCAAGCACATCACTTAAAATCCTACAAAACAAATAAAGGTTAGTACTCAAATCATTTGCATCTCACAAAGTGAGAACAAATCAACCATCAATGCTAAATGTCCAAACCTGAAACACAAAACAAGGTTAGTTTATGTACAAAACACTAGTGCAAAGACTAGATTCAAAACCAAATCAAATGATCAAAACAGAACCCAATCTTTTACACAATGCACATTCAAAGAATCCACAAGATGTCCTCAAAAGGACCAGCATCAAATCAATAAGCAAGTATCTCAAATGACCTATGTAATGCAAGGACAAAAAATGTGCATAAAATGAACTTCCAACTTAGAAAATTCACATCAAAACAGAAATGCATGCAATGACTTTGAAATTTTTCATACAAGTTCCTCTTGTCCTGAACAAGCAATATGCAAAAGATCAAATCCAGAAATATCCAAATGCTATGTGAACAAAAATGTAACAATTCAATGTCAAAAATGTGACACAAATTGTCACATTATTCTCTATGTGTCAAAAACAATGATAACATGTGAGAAAAATTCCTAACCAGTGACCAAAAATTCACATCATCTATGAATATCTAGCATGCAAAAAATGGGATCAATTGGCTCAACAATGAGGATTTCACAATGCATTGAATGCAACATATCAAATTAACACCACATGGATTCAAAAATTCACACATCATAAACCAAACATCAACAATTCATGAAATTAATACCATAAAAAACTAGACATCAAAACAAAACTATGAAAAAAAATTGGAGCTCATTTGGATCATTTTTGAATTTTTAATGAATTAAACAAAATGAACAAAATAAATGAAATATGAAAGGAAATGGAGGGAAAAGCAAATATTCAAATTAAATCAGAAAATATCACATCCACACGATCTAGCGCACGCCAAATTCAACGTTCCACATTTGAATGGACAAAACGCCACATTTCATTAAACGCGTCAGCAGCACACTCAGCAGTCAACAAACACGCGTGGCTAGTCAAACAAATCCCAGCCAATCACTTGTACATGCAGCAGGCCACATGGAATCACACAGTCAAACCCTAAGTACACCTCAGACGCCAGAGCTGTAGCTCCGGTCGTCTTCCCCGGCCAACTCCGGCGGACTCCGACCAAAAAGTTTCCTGAAATTCAAGATGCATACATCATTCGAACCAGTTTTCCATGTACATTCCAAATATGCAATCAATTTTATCTAATTCTCAAAAGGTTTTCCAGATCGAAGAGAAACATATTTATGATCAAAACTTCAATTTATCATACAACCTCAATACTCAACCAAAATCAAATCTAAACACATGTACGAGCTCTACACAACAGGATCTACACATTTATGACCTTAAAACAGCAAAAAGAGATGATGAATTTTGCATCACCTGGAAATGCAGGTTGCTGAAATCGTGTTCTCAAGCGCTCCTAAGCTCCAGATCTTCTCCTTTGATCTTGCCTTGAAGCTTTGTGCAAACAGGAATACTTGAAACCACTTGATTCTTCTTCAATTTTCAAATTCCATCGCCATGCTCATGTACATGAACTGCTCGAATTCTGGCTTAATTGATCCAAACAAATGATGATTCTTGATCAGTGAATGATGATGATCAAGAATATGCAATAATTTTTGGTGTTTGTGTGGAGAAAATCCAAATTCAAAGAGAGAGAAATTGGAGGGAGTTTTGAATTTCAGATCTGAATTGGTTCTGTTCTGCAGTTATGATTAGGGTTTGAGCTTTTATATCCCATGCTAATGATGTTGCTAATCACTTAAGCTAATGGTTAATCATGATTAATGAGATTTCAAGCATCTTGCAAAAATGCAAATTGAGCTTATGTAGTCATAATCCACGTGTACAGCTCCATGTTAAGCTTTGAATTCACTCAAAATCATTCAATGGTCATGATGGAATTGTTATTTTGCTTGTATCATAAGCCAAAAATGAATAATGAATATTTTCTTCAAAATGAACACATGTGAAATAATGAGCATTTGGCCATGATTCTTTTGCACAATTGAGCCAAGTGATATCATTTTGATATGCCTTGAACATGTGGAGCATTTTGCAAAAAGAATGAACCAAATTGGAGCATTGTATCAAAAGTTATGCCATTTTAAATTTCCATGCACACCTTGTGATCAAATGACCATAACTTCTCAACCATTCCTCATATGGACATGAATTAGGACTTTTTGGAAAGGGGAGACAAAAATCTACAACTTTCATGTTCACCAAAAATCCATTTGAAACTTATTTGACATTGACAAGTCAAGTTGAATATGGACCAAAAACTTGCCAAATTTGGAAACTTTGAATTACAGGTCATTTTCCATTTTTAGTAACTTTTGCCATGACCTTTGAATCCTCAAGATGGATGATTAGAATGATATATGGACCTCATTTGAACATGATTGAGGTGTTTCAACTCATTTACCCACCTCATAGCCCTCAGTTGACTGCACAATTGACTTTTGGTCCTCAGATGACCTTGGAATGTCTTGATTAGCTTGAGCCTCTACCACTTGATGAAATGGCTTCAAAATGGAACCCTAGCTCATGTAAGCTCCTTGTAATGATCATGTGGTCCTCATCTCAAGAAAATACCTCATCTCTTGCACAAAGGATCTTCTTGAAGCTCTTGACCTGGTGATTGCTTAAGCTACAACAAAAGATATTAAATGACATATATTTGTGCTTTTGGTTAGTAAAAAAAAAGAGAAAAGCAATGATATACAATTCAAGCATGCCTGGTGATCTCAAACCACTCACAGTAGATCCCTACCCAAAGGGAAAGGGAGCCAAGATGCTCAATGATCCTTGAGGCTATGCAATGCTATGATGCCATGAGGGATCTTAGGGAAAAAATTGGGATGAAGGCGCATACTTCCTTCGAATGCGTTGAATCTCGGTCTCAAAAGAAGCCTTAATCTGAGTCTTCTCAAGGACAAGCTGATCAACAATCTTCTTTCAAGCAATGGAAGGCTGAGGCATGCTAGAAGATGAAACCTCTGGCTCTCTCTGTCTCTCTGTCGCTCGGTCTTCAAGTAGCTCAATAAGTGCATCTTTGTCAGAACATGGAAACGCTCTTCCCACATGTCCTTCTCTTGCTTCATCTTGGCGAGTGCGTCTTCTAACTCCTCTATATCTTGGTTAGGGAGAGTTAATGGCTCAACCACAACCATAGACATAGTTCTCTCACAAGGATAGGGCATCTTCAACTCCATAGCTCTCTTCCTCACCCAAAGAATGTAAGCTTCGAAAGCTACACAATTGCGTGAACCAAGCTCGGATCTTCCTTTCCTATGCACATTATGCCAAGCATGCATAATCTCCTGCTTCAAATGTTGGGGATCTTTACCCTCTTGATAGAAGAGACCTTCTAACAAAGTTTTATTAGGTTTGTCTCTCAAGGGGAACCCAAGTTGACGACGAGCCAAAACAGGGTTGTAGTTAATTCCTCCTTGTGTACCAATGAGAGGTACATTAGAGAATTCAACACAACAATCAATAATCTCCAAACTGCTCAAAGACGGATCATACCAAACTATATCATTATTAGTGAGAGACATAAGTATTTGAGACCACCATATACATTGTTTGTTCTCCACAAAAGCAGGTGTCTGAGGCAAGTCCAAAATAAACCACTTGTACAGAAGAGGGACACAACAATAGTTCCACCACCCTTAGAATTCCTTAAATGGAAAGAGAAATACATATCACCCAACAAAGTAGGCACAGGATTCCCAATCAAGAAGATTCTAATGGCGTTAACATCCACAAAACCGTCAATGTTAGGGAACAAAGCTAATCCATAGATGAGCAACACAAAGATAGCTTCAAAAGCATCCATACTACCGACTTGAGCAAAGGCAGTAACTTCCTTGATGAGGAAATCAGATGGCAACCCAAACAAACCTCCTTTCTTCACCCAATGAGCCTCTATCTCAGACTTCTCCAAGTGAAGAGCTTCAGCAATAAGATTAGATCGGGGAATCTCCTCCAATCCACTAAAAGGCACCCTACTAGAAACAGGTATCCCCAAGAGATGGGCATACTCCTCAAATGTAGGCACAAGCTGATAATCTGGGAAAGTGAAACAACGGTAGAGAGGATCATAAAACTGCATTAATACACTCAAGAGTCCTTCAACCACATCAGCAGACAAGATAGACAATAACTTCCCATGATGTTGTTTGAAGTCCAGGGGATATAATACAAAAGATGCTAGCTTCCTTAACTCTTTCAAGTCGGGACATCTGAAACTGTACTTCTTAGTTTTCCTTCATCCACAATCCATGGTCTGAAAATATTTGCAAATAACACCTCAGTTCCTTGAAATTTTCGTGTGATGAATGTTATGATGCACGTGAATGCATTGATGCAACAATCACAAATAGGGGATCACACACAAGGCAAACAAACAAAGGTCAAGGGATGAATCAAGTCATTGTCAAGATCAATCATCCATTTTGGTGGATTATGGTTTACACCTTATCAACACCCAAGTTCCATTGATATTGACAAGACTTGATTGGATCAACCAAGAATCAAGGGTTTGTTGTAAGTCACGAGCATGAAGTCTGGGTAAGAACCATCCCAAAGGAGTGAACTAAGGATAAAAACCTGTAGATCATGTTCTAAAAAGTTCCCAAAGTCTTAATTCCATCTATCGAATATTATAGATTAAGATGACTGACTCATTGACCCATAACATTCTCAAGAGAAACTCGTCTGAGTGTAGTATCGTGTAACAATTGTTATCAAGTCTATACTTGAACAGTCTCTGCACTACGTCCTAAATAGGCCAAGAGGGATAAATGTTCTACGGTCCTTAGCTTCTCGGACCCAAATTAGAGATAGTAATGCCTAACCACAAATACTTGTGTAACATCTCCAAATCTAAAAGGGTTTCCACTAAGCAGATGGATCTCAAGCCAACTTGTTAAAGACTACTCCACACAAGTCGAACATGACTATACCATCCTCCTATCTTAATTGCACTCAAGTTCGGGTTAGAACTTATCTCGACACTCAGAGATCACCAAGCACAACAAACAGATTATATCATACAAACAAATATTCATACATCACATATATACAATTATATACACCCAAAAAAGCAGGTTAAACCCACTGGAGACTACTCCCCAGCAGAGTCGCCACTTAATTTCTGTAGCGGTAAATTCATGATCATCAAGCTATGGATAAGCTAGACATCAATAAAACCAGAGTTGCCACCGCACTTTTATTGTTTCCAAGGGAAAAGGGAAAAGTACGAACAAAATCCAAAAGTAAGAAGTTTTCAAATCAAAACTAATAAAATGTCAGAGATTACAGATAAGGGGGTTGGTTACACAGAGGGAAGGTGTTAGCACCCAAAGTGTCCTAGGTACTCCTAGGGAGCCCTTTTTTGTGTGCATATGTATTTTGTACAAAGTGATGTTTACAAACAAATAGAATGGGGGGATGAGAAAATAATTCATTAATAATATTTTTGTGTTTCACAAGATCTTCGGACTTGTGCCTACGTACCAACATAAAAATGAGGGATCAAAACCTCGTAGTTCGTCATACAAATTTCAAAATGGGTGCATTGCTTTTAATCAAAATTGAGTTTGAAAGGAACAAGGGCCAAGAAAATGGTTTGAATGAGTTGGATCTTTTTGGCTTTTGAAAAATTTTAAGTCAAGTATAGTTAAGTTTATTTACAAGTTTGATTTAAGAAAAGAAGTTTAAAAATAGAATGGTATAAGGCCAAAGCTTCTAGTTTGCAAAGTGGTCAAAGTTTAGAATAAAACTAGTTGAAGTAAAGAAGAATTTTCAAAAGGAGGGGGAGATTTTGAAATTAAAGAAGTGGGGAGGAGAGGAAGAGACTAATTCTATGCACAAAATTAAAAGTTAAGAGTTGAAAAGATCTTACCGATGGGTAGCAATCCAATAGGCAAGAATGCCATATAGAAACCCCAAATGCATACAAACAAACAAAAGATACACAAACAAGATATATTAATGGTCAAAGACCATAAAAACAAACAAAATATACACAAACAAGATATATCAAACAATATGGTCCAAATGGACAAGGTGAAAAGGCATTAATATAAACAATTAGAATGGTATGAATAATGGCAAATGAATAGAAGTTAAAAATTAAAGTGCATTAAAATAAAGGACTTGAAATTAAATGTTAGTTTTTAATAAGTTAGAAGTTATTATTGTTTTTCTTTTGCTTTTTGTTTTAAGTCATTCTTTGGAGAACAATCAACCCACTTATCACAAGCATGGATCCTTGAGCCAAGACATCTTCCAAAGGAAGGGAAAAAACCAAGTTTCCTCACAATACCATGAAATAGGGGAGACTTACAATCTCATTAACTAGAATGGTATGCCTTTTGTGTCAAAAATTTAGCGCTATGTTAAGCAATCGTAATTGGACTTATGTAGAAGTCACAACTATTTGAGGTCGGACAATAGAATTTTGGTGTTAATGGATGTTAGAGACATAGTATAATGGACTATGATCATGAAACATACCACACACAAAAAGAATATGCAAAAGAGGTGGCCTAAATCTCATCCATACTTATGTTGATTTTGCAATCAACTAGCCTTAGGATTTTGAGATGTCATAGACCAAATTAAATGAATGCATAAAGAAGGGGAATTAGATGAAGAGGGAGGGGAATGGATCATAACTCAAATTGGTCAAATGATGACTTTTACCAAGTTAATATCATTCATTCATTTTGGGAGATGGAATGTACATTCCATCCATCCCCTAAATCCAATGATATTAACCTAGCAAAGTCAAATCAACATTGACCATGGCCCAACAACACAAGTCAAACTTACACAAACCATCACAAGAGGACAACACAATTATTTGACATTTATTCAATTTAAAAATACTAAAAATAATGCATTAAATTAAGTATGGTTTGTCAAATTCCTAAAACCTCATCAAAACACCAAAGAAATGACCATGAGATTTATCATAGGTCAAACAAGGTCAAAGGACCTTGGACAAAAAAATTCAGAATTTTTGGAGACTTAAAAGTATTTTTAAACAATTAAAAAAATTACAAAATCAATTAAATCATGAAAAATATTAATAATGACCCAAAAAATAATTTTAATTAAGAATATGAAAGAGGAATTTATTTAAAAAATTTGGGTGAAACTTTCATATTTTTTGGATCTTAAAATTAATATGAATTAATGAAAATCAAATTAATTAAAATAAAAATCAAAAAATCAAAAAAACGTGAGCCACTTGATCTCCCTCATTAATTGAGGTGGCAGATCAAGTGGATGGAAACGTGCGTTCCATGGTGGAACTTAGTCAGCGCGCCAACCAACGCCTAAGATTAAAACATTTCAAATGGATCATGTGGTCTGGAGACGTGCCAACACACCGCCGGAGCCAAAACTCCGGTCTTCTTCTCCGGTGGACCTCACCGGACTGGTTCATCCTCAACCATCACCAAAACAAAAAAGGAGGACATGATCTGAAAGAAAAAATGGCGTAGAGCACGAATCTGACCTCAATTTCAACTAACTCCAAATATATAAAAAAAAATATGAGGAGTTGAATTTTGAGGTGTGACAACTGAGTTCCTTCGATTTGACCTCAAAGCAACTCAATCTTCTTGCCTACATTGGAAGGACTTCAGACAACCAAAGATCCAAGAGAATTGATGAGAATTGAGTGAGAATCGAAGAGATGAAGTTTTCTGAAATTTACCTTCAATGTTGTGCAGAAATGGATCTTGCTTGCTTCAACCTTGATCTGATCACACTTGAGAAGCTTGCAGGAGGGGTTTGGCAATGGTACAAAGCTTTGGATCCTGCAGTTTCTGAATCTCCAAACAGTGAGATTCAAACTCAATTTTCAAGTTGAAAATTCTCAGGTTTTCCTTTGAATGGTGAGGGTTTCAATTAGGGGAAAAGCTGGCGCGCAAGGTGTGTTTGAATTGAGCTCCAAGGGCCTGTATTTATAGCAATTGGGACTGATATTTGCACACTTGAAAAATTGCTAAATTTGGACATTTCATGCACAAGCTTGCATGGGCGTGCACAGGCCCATGAAGCAATCCAATTTGATCCACTTGTAACTGTTCTGAAGTTCAAATGAGGCTTGGATGTCAAGGCAATGTGAAATGGGATTTTTGGCATTTGATTTCTTCCAATCATGCAGACCTGTTAAGCCATGTGCAACCCTAGTAAACGTTATCCAAAATGCATGAACTTGGGTTCTTTGGAAATCTTAGATCAAGGGGAACAACTTTTATGTTGGACACTTTTTCATTTGGAACTTGGATCATGGTGAATTTTGAGGTGGAAGTTTGGAAATTTCAACATGTTGAAATTTTTTCTAAGTGTCAAGCCATATATCTCAATATTCCATCTTGCTTAACTTTTTATGTGAGCTTCAAATGAGAAACGTGTCTTTATCAAAATTGTAGATATTTCAAAGACCTTAAAAATGGTCACCAATTTCATGTCATTTGGATTTATAATGATAGAGTTATGCATTTTTGAATTTGAGGAAAATCACTTGTTCAATGGTATAGGTCAAAAATGACCTATAATGTATCCTCATATCACATGCTCATAAAAGTTGAATTAGCTCTTACTCCAAACATAAAGGTTTAAGTAGACATCTTGAATTTGATTGTGCAACTTTTAAATCTTTCATCTCATAAAATTTGAGCAAGTTATTGCCTTGGGAAGTTGACTTTCAAATTAGGGTTTAGACAAAATGACTTATAATGTTTCAACATAGAAAATGATTTTCCAAGCAAAACTAGCTCTAGGTCTCAACATGAAAGTTGTTTGGAATGTCATTTAGAGTAATGTTCATCTTAGAATCATTTTCATATGGTGAAAATTGTAGGAGATAGGGTCTAGGGAGATCCAGTTTTGATCAGATGAATTCATCTGGCCAACCACCACCAACCAACTTGCTAACCTTCAACTCTCTTGGCTTTCTAGACTCATGGTAGATCATATATGTATAAGATGATGAATTTTGAAGTATCCCTTGATAAATTTGATCAATTGGTGAGATAGATTATTGGAGAAGTTACTCAAGATACCTAGTCAAACTAGGGTTTCCAAGGCAAATCACCTCCAAAGTCTTGAAGAATACTTGATCAATATGGCATGTAGAGATAATTGGGACTCATATATGATGATTTGAAACATTTGTGGGTCAATCCATGGTTGTGCTCTTAGTCATGAGGGTCTCAAACCCTTTATAGATCAATGAGGATCATGCCCTACCTACAAAAAGTTAGGCAAATGAAAAAACATTTTTTGGTATTTTGGGTTAGTAAAATGATAATATACAAGTATGATACAATCACATGGTGCTTGGTGATCTCTCCTAAAACAAACCCAATGAACAGGGGGTAAGGAGGATGCCAAGGTGTGATCCCAATGCTAATTCATATGATGAGATAGCATGAGGAATCTTAGGGTCAAAATTGGGGTCTTACAGTGTCTCAGCAGCTTCATCACCAAACTCAACAGGGTCATCGAAATTATATATCGTCCCACCATTATGGCCTACACATAAGTAATACACTTAAATGATTTTCATCCCAAAAGTATCCCATGTTTGTTAAAATACACTGGGAGAACTCTTGAGCCATACTCAGAGATCTATACTAAAGATTCGACATCCCTATGTTGAAATAGTTCAAGATCTTGGAAATTATGGTAACATAACAAAATGAAGTTCCTTTCTTGCAGTCCTTGATGGAAAAAATCCGGGACATAAATTAATTTTCCCAATTAATCCTAATTTTGTTTAAAATAATGTAGACAAGGTGAATTTCATCATTGTCAATCCTTGAGAACTCATCATTCTTTGGGTGCAACACATGAGAAACAAGCCAAAGCAAAATCCAAGGAACCATCTTCAACTAACCGGTTGTTATAGGATCATAGAAATCATCGGAACGGGGAGACTTAAGCAACTCATTTAAATTAATGTTCCATTTAAAATCATGATGAAGGTTGGTATCCATCACCAACGGCTCAACATCAGCACTAACAATAATGATACGAAACATAGACTTCTAAAGATCATCAGTAAACTCATAAACTGTGTTACTTATTATGAACTTGAAGGATGAGCCATGTCTATCGTGTAGCCCATAGTAGAACACATGAATGAGGTCTTCATTGTAGTCGTATGAAAGCTTCAGAAAGTAGTTGACTTGTTGATGTTCGACAAGACAAACAACCTCTAGAATGTCCAAACAGCCAGCAACAACAGGTTTCCAAACATATTGCTTCACAACAAGGAGGTGTTGGTATTTCACTTCAAATTCCTCAACACAACTAGACAGAACTAATGAAAATGGATTTTCTAGAATTGTATATGAAGTGGTATCCTTACCCTTACCATTGGAATCACCCTTGGTTCTTGCAAGCTTTGGTGTCATGGAGAATTATTCAAACAGATTTTGCACGCCAAGTGTTCGACAAAATATGTGAACGAGAAGTGAAGTTGTTTGAAGTATATATGAGAAACCAACAACATAAATCAAGATAGAGATACAAAAACACACAAAGAACGAAAATAATAATTGAATGCAAATTCTTAGTTTTTGGAGAAATTGGGTAGATTAGGGGTTTAAAAGAACAAATGAGGATAATTCATGGGATTAATGAAATGTTGGAGAATGGGATGATGAATAAGATATGGTGAATGAATCTAAGGTTATAGTGGATGATTTAATGACAATTTCAAATATTTCAAGACACAAGAGGAATTTTTAAATAACTTGGAGATGAATGCATGTATGTGGAAAGAATGAGAAATGAAGTGTTGTGATATAAACACACCTTATGAGTCGACTTGCTAGAAGCATGTGTCGACCTTCTGGAAGTATGTATCGACCTGAATGGGTTATGAGTCGACACATTCGACACATATGTCAACACATACTGAAACATATTTGAAAATTTCTGAAAATTGTTTTCATGTGCCGACATGACGTGCAAAAAGTGAAAAATATGAAACATAAGGTTTTTGGTCAACTTTGAAATATTAGAATTGAAACGTGCATGAATGGTGTGAGAGACACATGCAAATGATTATTTTTCATGATTTTCTAGCCAAAAACATGCAAACACACAAATGTAAGCATACAAAAAAAAGTATAGAAAACATGTGAAGACATTTAGATGAGGTCACTATAAACATATTAAATGAAACACACAATGGTTATCAATTAAAATTTTTGGAAATCAACACTCATAACATGTATCATACACACAATATATCACAAACCTTTGAAAAATAAATAGGTAAAAGAAAGAACTTACTTACAACGTGAAATTGAAATGACATTACCTTACTGTAGGTGTAGATGTTTTTGATTGGCTGCATTTTATGTTAAAACACTTACTGTACTTAGATGTCTTGACTAATGTCATGACATGCTTGAGCAGTATGCTGCAAGATTAGCTAATACAGGATTTACTGAATGTCAAACTGAATGTTATGACATTCATCCCTGACAACAGATACTGAATTATAGGCCAGTTAGGTTTTCTGTTAGAATTCAGTATTTATTTCAGGTTGTTTTTCAGGAGACTAACAGACCTAGCATATAGCCTATTGTCTGGATGTCAAACTAAACGTTATGACATACATTCCTGACAGCATATGCTAAAGTGTAGGTTAGTTAGTTTTTCTGTTATACTTCAGTATTTATCTCAGGCTGTTTTTCAGGAATCTAACAGTTGTGCTAAAATCCAGGAAACTAACAACTGTGCTAGAATTAAGAGACCTAGCATATAGCCTATTTGTTAGCACCCTAATGTGTGGAAATTAGGTTAACTTGCTTGACCTTAATTTTAGGAAATTCAAGTACAAGGCCCAAGTGCTGCATTATAAAAGGATGGCAATCCTACTTTCAGCATCTCAGAGGTTCGAAGTGTGAAGAATTAAATACATCATTATATTTCCTTGTTGTATGTTTTATTGTGTCTTGTATTAGGTTTTACCTGTGAGCCAAGCAATTATCACCTAGATGATTGCATTGGACTAGGGTGTTCATTGAGTTGTAATTGTTGTGTCACTCTAAGCTTTTAAGCGTGAGTGCTGTGTTTCTTGATTAAAGCTTTTAAGCATAATCAATGGTTGTTTGAAGGTTATCTTCACCACTGCTTTAAAATTATTAAAGGTTGTAATCACTGCTGTGATTGAGGGGGAGTGAGTAGGAACTCAGGTCTTAGTTTAGATTGAAATTGCATTGGGTAGGTCTTAAGTGATAGGATTAAACAATTGGTTTAAGTCCTCAATTAATACCTCTTATAGTGGATTTCCTCCCTGGCTTGGTAGCCCCCAGACGTATGTGTGTTTGTCACCGAACTGGGTAAACAATTCTCTGTGTTATTTACTGTCCTTTACATTTACTTTCTGCATCACTCATGTCTGCGCAGAATTGGATGTTATAACATCCAGTGTGACATCGATAGTCTGTTACTAGAATTTCAATTGGCATCAGAGCAGGCACCCTGCCTGTTAATTTCTGGGTGAGATCTAGGGACGTTACTTTCTAGTACCATGGACAAGGATGTAGGATTCTCAAATAGACCACCCATGCTGGATGGTTCTAACTATGATGACTGGAAGCCCCGTATGATAGCCTTCTTGAGGTCTCTGGACAGCAAGGTCTGAAGAGCTGTCAACAAAGGATGGGAACATCCAACGAAGACAGGTAAAGATGGAATCATTATGCAAATTCTTGAATAAGAGTGGGACAAAGAGCAAGAGGCATTAGCCCTTGGAAACTCTAAGGCATTGAATGCACTATTCAATGGGATAAATAAGAACATCTTCAGACTGGTGCATCACTGTGAGCTGGCTAAAGAAGTTTGGGATACTCTCAAAATAACTCATGAAGGTACCTCCAAGGTAAGGATGTCTAAACTCCAGATGTTGACTACTAAGTTTGAAAATCTGAGGATGAAAGCGGATGAGACTATTCATGACTTCCACATGAATATTCTTGAAATTGCCAACACTTCTACAGGCTTAGGAGAGAAAATGTCTGAAGAAAAACTTGTAAGAAAGATTCTCAGTTCATTGCCCAAGAGATTTGCCATGAAGGTTACTGCTATAGAAGAGGCTCAAGATATCTGCAATATGAAGGTTGATGAGCTTATTGGTTCTCTCCAAACTTTTGAAATGGGCTTGTGTGAGAATGTTGAAAAGAAAAACAAAAGCATAGCTTTTGTATCAAATACTGAAGAGGATTCAGAAGAAGGAAATATTGGAGGTGATGAAAGCATATCAGAAGCTATAGCCATGCTTGGAAGACAGTTCAACAAGTTCATAAAGAAGATTGATCAAAAAGGTAGACCAAATGTCAAGAACATTTCGTCTGACATCAGTAGAAGATCAACATCTGAAGAAAAGTTCAACCAAGGCAAGGGAATCCAGTGTCATGGATGTGAAGGTTTTTGACACATTAGAGTTGAATGTCCTACCTTCCTCAAGATGCACAAGAAGGGACTTTCTGTCACCTGGTCTGAGGGAGACTCTGAGAGTGAATCTGAAGGAGAATCTGCTAAACATGTCATTGCACTAAATAGTGTATGTGCCTCTGATGATGACTCAAGTGGAGATGAACTTACATTTGATGAACTTGCTGCTTCATATAAAGAGATGTGTGTCAAAAGTGCAGAAGTGTGTATACAAGGAGAAAAGCAGAAGAAACTCATCAGGGAGCTGGAAGCTGAGAAGAAGAAGCATCTGACAGTCATAGATGGTCTAAATGGTGAGATAACCTTGCTTACCTCTAAGCTAGATCAAATGACAAAATCCATCAGAATGTTGAATAAAGGAACTGACACTTTGGAAGAGATTCTAAAGATGGGACAGAAATCAGGAACCATGTCTGGTTTAGGCTTTGTTAAGGAATTCTCAACTGAACTCAAAAGCTCAAAGGCTGAAGTTCAGAAAATCAAGCAGAAGTCACAACCAATGTCACAACATCGGGGAAACAGGAGGATTAACCATCAAAAGAAGAAATTTCAAAGATGGAGATGCCACTATTGTGGTAGATTTGGTCACATAAAATCCTTCTGTTACAAGTTGCATGGTTATCCTAACCAAACCCCTCAAGTCAGACCTAAGCAGAAGACATCTAAGCATAATGCCCCCATCAAGAAACAACAATGGGTTGCTAGATTAGCTCACACATCTCTAAGGGCATCTACCAGAGAAGACTGGTATTTTGATAGTGGTTGCTCAAGACATATGACTGGGATGAGTAACTTATTGGTAGATATACAACCTCATACTACCAATTATGTGACCTTTGGTGATGGAGCTAAAGGAAAAATCAAAGGTGTTGGTAAGCTGGACAGTCCTGGAGTTCCAGAACTGAATAATATGTTGTTAGTAGAAGGAATAATTGCTAATCTCATTAGCATAAGCCAACTATGTGATCAAGGATTCAATGTACAGTTCACTAAGGAAGAATGTGTTGTGAAAAATGGAGAAAATAAGGAAGTTATGAGAGGATCCAGATCCAAAGATAACTGCTATCTATGGGAACCTAAAGTCTCAAACTACTCCTCAATGTGCTCCTTAGCCAAGGAAGAACAGGAAGTGAAGTTGTGGCATAGAAGACTTGGACATCTTCATTTAAGAGGAATGAAGAAGATCATATCCAAGGAAGCAGTTAGAGGAATCCCAAAGATGCTTATTGATGAAGGAAAAGTCTGTGGAGAATGTCAGGTTGGCAAGCAAACCAAGATGTCACATCCTAAGCTTGGACATCCTACAACATCCAAAACTCTGGAACTTTTGCACATGGACTTAATGGGACCTATGCAGGTTGAAAGTCTTGGTGGGAAGAGATATGCTTATGTGGTTGTTGATGATCATTCCAGATACACATGGATAAGCTTCATCCGAGAAAAATCAGATGCATTTGATGTCTTCAAAGATCTATGCATAAGACTTCAAAGAGAAAATGATAGTAGTGTTATCAGAATAAGAAGTGACCATGGAAGGGAGTTTAAAAATTCCAAGTTTGAGGATTTCTGCTCATCTGAAGGAATAAGTCATGAGTTTTCCTCACCTATTACTCCTCAGCAAAATGGAGTAGTTGAAAGGAAGAACAGAACTATTCAAGAGTCTGCTAGAGCTATGATCCATGCAAAGAAGCTTCCTATGCACTTTTGGGCTGAAGCTATGAATACAACTTGCTAGTTTCACAAAAGAGTTACCTTGAGAAAGGGAACCTCTTCCAATCTGTATGAAATATGGAAAGGCAGAAAACCTACTGTGAAGTACTTCCATATCTTTGGAAGCAAATGTTACATCCTTACAGATCGTGAACAGAGAAGAAAAATGGATCCCAAAAGTGATGAGGGTATATTCTTGGGATACTCTACTAACAGCAGAGCATACAGAGTTTTCAACTCCAGAACTAATGTCCTGATGGAATCCATAAATGTTATTGTTGATGATAAAGATGAAGAATCCAATGTCATAGAGGATGTTGGAACATTCCTTGAAACTTCAACAGAAATACCAGTCAAGACTGAAGATGTACATGTTTCTCCTCCTGGACTTGAGTTAGAAGCATCCAACAAGGTGCCTTCTATCAGGATTCAGAAAGACCACCCTAAGGATCTTATCATAGGAGATCCCAATAGTGGTGTGATTACCAGATCACGGGAGAATAACTCAAATTCCTGCTTTGTATCCAAGATTGAACCTAAAAATGTGAAAGAAACTCTGACTGATGAATATTGGATCAATGCTATGCAAGATGAACTAGAGCAGTTTAAAAGGAATGAAGTATGGGAGTTAGTTCCAAGACCTGAAGGGACTAACATCATTGGTACCAAGTGGATTTACAAGAACAAGTCTGATGAGAAATGAGTAATCACTAGGAATAAAGCAAGACTAGTGGCACAAGGGTATACTCAAGTTGAAGGGGTTGATTTTGATGAGACTTTTGCATCTGTTGCAAGACTTGAGTCAATAAGGCTATTGTTAGGTGTTGCCTGCATTCTAAAGTTCAAACTGTTCCAAATGGATGTGAAGAGTGCCTTTTTAAATGGTTACTTGAATGAAGAAGTCTATGTGGAACAACCTAAAGGGTTCAGTGATCCTAATCTACCAAAACATGTGTACATGTTGAGGAAAGCTCTGTATGGGTTGAAGCAAGCTCCTAGAGCTTGGTATGAGAGGCTGACTGAATTTTTGACTACTAATGGTTACAGAAAAGGAGGGATAGATAAGACTTTGTTTGTGAAGGATGAAGATGGCAAAATCATGATTGCCCAAATATATGTGGATGATATTGTGTTTGGTGGAATGTCAGATAAAATGGTGAAACATTTTGTTAACCAGATGCAATCTGAATTTGAAATAAGTTTGGTTGGGGAATTGACTTATTTTCTTGGACTGCAAGTTAACCAGATGGAAGATTCTATGTTTCTCTCCCAAAGCAAATATGCCAAGAACATAGTTAAGAAGTTTGGTATGGATAATGCCAGTCACAAAAGAACTCCTGCACCTACTCATTTAAAGTTAACTAAAGATGAAGGAGGTTCTAGTGTTGATCAATGCTTGTATAGAAGCATGATAGGTAGCCTACTATATCTAACTGCTAGTAGACCTGATATTGCCTATGTAGTTGGTGTGTGTGCTAGGTACCAAGCAGAACCCAAAGTGAGTCACTTAAATCAAGTCAAGAGGATTCTCAAGTATATCAATGGGACTTGTGATTATGGTATGCTATACTCTCATGGCTCTGAGCCTATCTTATCTGGGTATTATGATGTTGATTGGGCTGGGAGTGCTGATGACAGAAAAAGCACATCAGGAGGGTGTTTCTTCTTGGGAAACAATCTCATATCTTGGTTCAGCAAGAAACAGAATTGTGTATCATTATCCACTGCAGAAGTTGAGTACATAGCAGCTGGAAGCAGTTGTTCCCAACTGGTATGGATGAAACAGATGCTGACTGAGTACAATGTCTCTCAGAATGTCATGACATTGTTCTGTGACAATCTCAGTGCCATCAATATTTCAAAGAATCCTATCCAACACAGAGGGACCAAACATATTGACATTAGACATCACTTCATAAGAGATCTGGTAGAAGACAAAGTGATTACCTTGGAACATGTGTCAACTGAACTACAACTTGCTGACATATTTACAAAGGCTTTGGATGCTACTCAGTTTGAAAATTTAAGGGGCAAGTTGGGAATATGTCTTTCTGAGGAATTATAGCAACTAAGGATGTTAGGAATGTACTGTTTAATAATTCAAATTATTAAACAATTGAAAGTGTGCTCTGATTGGACAACAGATAATAGTTATGTCACTTGCAACAAGTGTGTTCACAAGATGTTATATGAGATATTTTATGTACCTGCTGGAGTTAAAGAACATGTTCATGCAGGAGTGGTTCAAGATGTCATACACAAAGTCATGGCATCTGATATGGTTGTACCTGCTGTGAAGCAAGGGTGTGTGTCTACTTGATCAAAGTTGTGAAGCAAGATCAAGTGGGTGTCGTCTTGATCAAAGCTGTGAAGCAAGATCAAGAATTGTCGTCTTGATTGAAACTGTGAAGTAAAATCAAGATTGTGTTTTTGAAAATTGCTTGTAATTTTATTTTTGTTGGTCTGTAATATTAAGTGTTGCTTTAGCAACATTTTTGACAAAAAGGGGGAGTAACACATGTACCCGAGGACAACAGATTTCATTGAAGTTGAAGGTCCTCTAAACAAGAGGTTATGTTGTTGTTTGCTATCTACTTGTGTTGCTGCTGTTTGAAGTTTAACTTCTATGTGTGCTTAGTGTATTACCTAATTTGATTCTCTGCTTGGATGTGTGCTTTCTGCTGTTGTGAACTCTGTTGTGATGCCAAGTTGTTTTAGCCAAAAAAATTCCAAAGGGGGAGTTTGTAGATGTTTTTGATTGGCTGCATTTTGTGTTAAAACACTTACTATACTTAGATGTCTTGACTGATGTCATGACATGCTTTAGCAGTATGCTGCAGGATTAGCTAATACAGGATTTACTGAATGTTAAACTGAATGTTATGACATTCATCCCTGACAGCAGATACTGAATTATAGGCCAGTTAGGTTTTCTGATAGAATTAAGTATTTATTACAGGCTGTTTTTCAGGAGACTAACAGACCTAGCATATAGCCTATTGTCTGGATGTCAAACTGAACGTTATGACATACATTCCTGACAGCATATGCTAAAGTGTAGGCTAGTTAGGTTTTTCTGTTATACTCCAGTATTTATCTCAGGCTGTTTTTCAGGAATCTAACAGTTGTGCTAAAATCCAGGAAACTAACAACTGTGCTAGAATTAAGAGACCTAGCATATAGCCTATTTGTTAGCACCCTAATGTGTGGAAATTAGGTTAACTTGCTTGACCTTAATTTTAGGAAATTCAAGTACAAGGCCCAAGTGCTGCATTATAAAAGGATGGCAATCCTACTTTCAGCATCTCAGAGGTTCGAAGTGTGAAGAATTAAATACATCATTGTATTTCCTTGTTGTATGTTTTATTGTGTCTTGTATTAGGTTTTACTTGTGAGCCAAGCAATTATCACCTAGATGATTGCATTGGACTAGGGTGTTCATTGAGTTGTAATTGTTATGTCACTCTAAGCTTTTAAGCGTGAGTGATGTGTTTCTTGATTAAAGCTTTTAAGCACAATCAAGAGTTGTTTGAAGGTTATCTTCACCACTGCTTTAAAATTATTAAAGGTTGTAATCACTGCTGTAATTGAGGAGGAGTGAGTAGGAACTTAGGTCTTAGTTTAGATTGAAATTGCATTGGGTAGGTCTTAAGTGATAGGATTAAATAGTTGGTTTAAGTCCTGAATTAATACCTCTTATAGTGGATTTCCTCCCTGGCTTGGTAACCCCCAGACGTAGGTGTGTTTGTCACTGAACTGGGTAAACAATTCTTTGTGTTATTTACTGCCCTTTACATTTACTTTCTGCATCATTCCTGTCTGTGCAGAATTGGATGTTATAACATCCAGTGTGACATCGATAGTCTGTTACTAGAATTTCAGTAGGAATGATGGAGGATGCACATGCATTCCACAAGGAACTCTCGAACGAAAGTTGGAATAAATGCAAAATGTGTCACAAAACCTTTTGACATCAATGTTCTTACCACTTTTCTCTTTCCAAAAGTACCTGAAAGTGTGATTAATAATGTATTCGAGAAGGTTATTGATTTGATGATCATCCTTTATGATTGGACTTTAATTCTTGTTGATATCATGATAATAATCTTCCTCCTCCTAAGGTTTTATAATCTTAGGTTGATCAGTCCTTCATTCGATGTGCTTGAGTATGTCTTATTGAAGATACAGTTGTATCATGAAATGAAATACCTTTTCCGATATTTCTCGGATAGGAAACATTAAAAGTAATCTACATAACTTTTACCGATTAATGAACACTAGTTGTTGATTTCCTTGGACATATAACCCTTCTTCCTTGCCACAAAGTTAATGAAATAGGGAGATGTCACCCGTCACATGTCTTGAGCATCCACAAACGAGATCACATACTCTCTTCATAGAGCCAAGACATTTATCTTGCAAGATCAACAAACAGTTCTAGGTGCCCAATCTTCATTGGATCCTTGAGGATTAGTGAAACCTTGGTTTCATTTGGGCAACCATTGAAAAACACCTTTAGGAACAAATAGTCTCCTAAAATTTCAGGTATCACCTTTCTTCCAACAAAAGTGATAAGTTAAATTGTGAGAAGAGCGACCTTTGCTATTTTGATCCTTTTCAAGAAAACTATAACTTCTATAAGGATTATAAGAAGGCATCTTATATTTAGTAGTATTAGTAGCCAAAGTGATATTTGATTGTAATGCTTTATCCAATTTAGCTTGAAGAGTATTTACCTCTTTTTTCCAAATGTGACAAGTTTCACAATAAAACCATGAAGGTTTTTCATCCTCATTCTTATCTTTTAGAATATATACCATAGATTTATTAAGAGCTTCCATATTCTTTTTCGGTTTCTAAAACTTTAGCTTCTAAATGTGAAATGATTCTATTGTTTAAAGCTAACTTTTTAAAAGTGTCTACTGCTTGTCTATGTAGATTTTCAAAAGTTTTTTGTAATTGAGCATTCATTACTTGAAGAATCACTTTCACTCTCCCGAGCAACATAGACTCTTCTAGACTTACTAGATTTCTTGTGATGGCCTTTATCTTTGTCTTTATTGATCATAAGACAATATGGCATATAGTGACCGACTTTTCCATAATTGTAGCATGAATTTCTAAGTTTACCGTTCTTATTCTCATCTTCCTTTGAGGAGTTAGAAAGCCTTCCAAAGTTGATTAGGTTCTTGTTGGAGTCCTTGACTCCATTTTTAAATATGTATCTATTGTACCTTTTGACAAACAACCTCATATCTTCATCATCAGGATTCTTTTCATCTCTTATTTCATAATCACTTTGCTCCTTGTCTTTACATTTCTCCTTATTTATCTTCTTCTCATGCTATTTTTCATGTTTTTCCAAGCAAGTGATTTCTTGCTCATGTTCTTCTAGATTGCCAAATAAAGTTGTGAGATCAGGTATTTTAAGATCATTAGCTTCTTTGATTAAGGGGACTTTGGGTTGGCATTCCTTACTTAGACACATCAAAACTTTATTAGTAGTAATATCATTAGAAATAGGCTTACCTAGAGCATTCAACCGATTTATAAGATGTGTGAACCTCTTTTGCATGTCGGCAATGGTTACACCAAGTTTCATGTGAAATAGTTCAAACTCTTGATTTAAGATATTGATCCTAGCTTGTTTGACTTCATTAGTTCCCCCATGGGCAACTTCTAATGCATCCCACATAGCTTTGGCAGTTTCACTATGGGAAACACGATAATATTCATCAACACCAAGTGCGAATATGAGAATATTTTGTATCTTTCAATCATGTGACCACAATTTCTTATCATTATCATTCCATTGATCTTCCAGTTTTGGTACGATGGAACCTTCACCATTGGTCATTATAACTTTATTAGAACCATTGATGATGGCATCCCATACACCCTTATCAACCGAGTTGATATGGATACACATACAAGCTTTCCAATAGCCATAATTTTCACCGATAAAAATGGACTCTCTATTGTATGCCTCTTTAGGTTCGGTAGCCATTTTCTAATAAGAGAATATTGAAGCACGAAATAAAACGGAGCCCGTGATACCACTTGCTAGATGATAAAATTAAATCTAGGTGGGGGGTGGGGGTGGGGGTGAATAGACCCCAAGTAAAAACTTTAACAAAAATTGTTTTGAAATTTTTTATGGCTAGCAGAAGTGACTCAGATCGAATTGTCTAACCAAACCGCTATCGAAAAGCTTGGATATGCGTAATTACAATCAAAGTATGATAATGAGTATAAATTTGATCAACAAACTTTCAAACACAACCAATTGAATGCTATACTAAATGTAGAGTCTATTTCCAATGATAAAATACACAAAAATGTAATAGAGACAAATTATCAAACACCTTGTGCTCAATCAATTTCATTTAGAAATTTGTATGGTTTAGTTGATCTTCAATCCAAACAAAATCTAATAGATTGTGATCAAATTAACAAAACCTTTTTCAAATGATTATCAAAAGGTTTAACCAAACGTATTGATCGCACAATCGATGAATTCAACAATTTGCAAATGAAATGTAAAAGATATATATATATATATATATATATATATATATATATATATATATATATATATATATATATATATATATATATATATATATATATATATATATATATAGAGAGAGAGAGAGAGAGAGAGAGTACACAAGGATTTTTTTAGGCAGTTCCCCAATCGGTCTAGCTATGGGCACGTCTGCCCTTAATTTGAACTCAATTTGAGATAATGAAATTAACCTTACTTTGCAAAACTAGTATACAAGAGAAATGTAGCAATCCAACTCTACAAACCCTATGTTTGATGTTGATTCTAACACTTTCTCTTCCATTGATATGAGCTTCATCAAGTCACCCAACAATGCCAATTTGATTCACCGTTTCATGCTACTCCTTTGCAAGAACCTTTCGTTCTTCAAAGCCTTCACTTGATCGAATCCAAATTGGGAATTATTGTAACCCAATATTTAGAAATATGACCCACCGTCTAATGCTACTCCTTTGCAAGAAACTACCGTTCTTCAAAGCCTTCACTCGATCGGATCCAATTTGTGTAATCTTGTACAAAACCTTCAAATCCCTAATTGATCTTGAAGGAAAACCCGGATTAGTTTTCTTATTCGAAACCATCTAAGATCTCAACCCAATTTACAATTCAACAACCTAAATTGGACATTATCAATCGATTCTAGATGACACCCAAACAAAGAATGATTATGTGTAGTTTGTTTGTGTGTATTTATAGAATGAGGTTGAAGATGATGAGAACTCTTTGAAATGAAGGTGACAAGAAACAAAAGAAAGGGGGGTGAATTGGGTTTCTAAGATCTAAACATTTTGTACCCAAAACACTCAAAGATAGAAAAAGAACAAAAATGAATGAACACGATTATTTTAATCCAGGTTCACTGTTAACTAAGTTAATCCAGTCCATCCGTCAAGGTGATTTCGCCTTATCAACAAGTGTAACACCTCAAAATTTGCCCTCCTCTCTTGGGACTAGCATTAACATATTTGCATTTAATTTTAGGGCATTAGGCATTTCATATTGCATAACATGTGGTTACATAGTGCAAGCCATCTTCCCAAGTCTTAATCAGGAGATGAGGAAGTTCAAAGGTGCAAGCTAGGGTTCAATGACTGATCATGGGCCATCTGAGGATTGGACTGTGAATTAGGGTTTCATGATTTCCAAGGATAGTGGTCTTCATCTTGTTTGAATTGATACATCATCATCATCATGGTTGGATGTCATCAGGAGATTGGAGAAGATTCCTTGAGATTAGGGTTTTGACCACTGGTCAACCCTAATCAGTTGTATTGGGCCAATCAGGGCTGGATCAGGAGATGGGGTTTATGAAGGAGATGAGGATCATTCTATGATTATATGGTGCTTATTGAGGCTAGGGTGTCACCCTTGAGCCATTTCAGTTGGAGATTGGGGTTTAAATTGATCTATGCATTGCCAGATTCATCTATCAGATGAAAAGTCAACTGTGGTCAACTGTACATGATCTGATGGATTTGGAGGTGGAGATGAGTTAGACACACTTCATTCATGTTGGAACAAGTGTTAAATGACATTGCAAAGCTTAAAACTGAAGAAAATCAAGTCAGGACAAAAACTGCCAAAAATAGCAAGTGACTTGTAATTGAAGTTTCCAAAAATGGAAAGTTTTTGACCTCAAAAACAGAAGTCCAAGGAAGCTTCAAATGAAAAATTGTTCAACATGACAGATGTAGATCTTGTTCTCACCTTTCCAAAAAGTCCAAGAACTTGAAAATCCGATGTACGGTTTGCGAGATATGGCTCAGTGAATTTCAGAAAAGACCGTAATCAGGAGGCCATAACTTCCACATGGTTTGTCCAAATTGCAAGTTCTTTATATGCACAAACTCCATTTGACATGTACTTTGAGGGTGCATCATTAGATTTTCCCAAAAATGGCCAAGGCAAAAAGTCACTTTTCAACTGGACAGCTGAATTGGACCAGGGGCAAAATCGTCCAAATGTCAAAATAATTGGAATTTTCGAATGGGACTTTTTCCAACACCTCAGGAATGGCATTTAGAATGTGTTTGAATTTTCATTTCATGCATAAGGCTTTTAATTTGGATTTTGTCTTGAAAAATGGAAATGACAAAAATGGACCAAATGCATACATATGGTGAATTTGAGAATGGAGCAACCAATGAGCATGAAACAAGTTTCTACAGTTCACATATGATATTTAGAAGGTGTATGTGCTGTCAAAACAGGTGGCACTAGCTGTCATGGTGAAATTCCAATTTTACCCTTCATTTGGAAAATGACATTTTCACTTACAATGCTAATTTGGTTGATTACACACTTAAGCATGATTAAGGCTACCATATATATTCATAATCTCTTGCTAATCACAACAGAATTCACACACTCCAAGATTGGATCTCAAAACCATTCCAATTCTCTCAACTTTTATCAAGAACACAAATCTTCAAATTCATCAAACTTCTTCATTCTTCAACCAATTTTCGAAATTCTTCTTGATTTGAACTCCTCTCATCATCATCTCAAACTGTTTTTGGTCATTGGAGCCTAAGGAGCTGGAAAACGCAGCTGTCCAAAATTCATCCGTTAATGGCAAATCGCGATTGTGGACAATAGGAGTGGAAGTAATTGAAACGGAGCATAGCATTCACCTTCTATATACTTCTTGTGCATCTGTTTTGAAGAGTTGGAGCTTAAAGCCGCGATTTACACACTGCCATTGCCGGTATGTCGAAAATTCGAATCTCCTGTTTTGTTCGATTGATAGGTGCTTTGTGTAGTGCGTTTCATGTAGAATCCAATGGTGCTTGTGGTTTATAGAATGGTGAATCGTAGGTTACGAAATCGAGATTTAAAGTTTCGAACTAGAACCCTAAGTGAGTCGATCCGTTCGATTTAGGAACTTTTAGGTTGTAATAGTGTGATATTCGTGTTCCTCTTGAAGAGACGAGTCCAACGGATATGGCCATGTCCATTTTCGTTAACGTTTGGTGTTCTTCGATTTTTTCATGTTTCTGGAAAAATTCTTGTGGAAGACGATGATGGAACCTGTTTGATCCAAAAAGCCATTCAAACTTTCAAATTACATGTTTCCCGCCGCGCCAAAAATTACCATAATGCCACTGCAATTTCATTAATTTAAGTTAATTCATTTTAATTATTAAAAAATTCATATGACCTTTAAAAAATCGTAAAAAATAGTAAAAAAATCCAAAAAATATGGAATTTTTTTCTATAGCTTCCTTGGTGAGTGTAGGTTTTTTTTGACCTATTGGTCAAAGTTGTGCTTGGGGAATATTTTATTTGACCTAGGGTTTTCCATTGTATGTCCATTTTTGATACATGTTTGTAATTTGATCATGAAATGCTCATAATGTAGAATAAATTCTTGAAAATTTTTGTGGTGGTTCTTGACTCATTGAGGATTATTTATATGTAAATTTCATGAATTTTGGATACCTGGTTAGAGAGCAGCAAATTCTGGAACTTAGGTGTGACAATTTGTGTCACACCTCATTATGTCAACTTGCAGGATTTTTTTGAGTGACCTATACATGTTAGAATTGGCTGAAATTTTGCATGATGGTTAATTAGCATGTTGAGATATTGTATGAATTTTTGTGGAATTTTACATTGCATTTTCAATTTGATCATGATTTTTCATTTCTGGTGGTTGAAATTGCAAGCTCATATGACATAGGTTGGTAGAATGATTGGGAAATCCTCATATGGAATTGTATGGTCATGAAATTTTATATGCATGTTGTAGACACATAATGTGACATTCCTGTTTTGGTCCCATCCATTTCTTTTTTGTTTTCAATGAGATATGAATTTTTGAAGTGGATGTATGCATTGATGGTGTGAATTGAAGCATGAAATTGTGTCTGTTTTTGTTGATTTTCATTGACATGGTTCCATTTGCCCAATTAAGCTCAAATTTGACATGGTAGACCTTGATTGACCCCTGTTTAGGTGTATTTAATTTGAGAATTTTTGGATTTATTTTGATAGGGATTTGAAGGCAATACTTCTGTTTGTATGTTTGGTGGTTCATTTGGCATCATTTGACTTCTTTTGTGCATGAATTGAATATGATGGATGATATAAACATGAGACCAATGATGTTGGCTCTTGTTTGATGATAATTTGATGTTGGTTGATGAATACCTTGCTGTTTTAGATTTTTTCTTGCTTTTGGACCCTAGGCTTGGCCTAGTGGTCTAGTTGCTAATATTTGCTTGATTTTTCAGGATCAAAAAGGCAATGCACATGGAGAATGATACAAGTTGATTTTAATTGATGTTGTGGATGTTTGTACACTAACATAACCTTGTTTTGTAGGTGTTGGAGCTTGGGCTTAAGCCTTGGGCTTGTTTTGTGTTGTATTGTTTAAGCTGTTTAACTGTTTGCTTTACAGTTTGTCTGATTGAGTACTGACTGAGTTTGATTGTTTCCAGGTACTTTAGTTGCTCAGTTCCTTGTGAACTATTGCTTTGCTTTGCTTTGCTTAAGCAACTTGCATAGAGGTATAACTTTCTTACTTCATGTAGTCTGGAGACCCGGCTGTTATCGGGCCGGGCAAATTGTCTGAAGTCCTCCTTAAGAGGCAATGCTTGTGTATGTTTATTTTTAAGCCCAAGCAGGAAAAGTCCTTCAAGTAAGGCAATTGGTGGAAGGTAGGGACAAGCAACCTGTCCCCCACTATTCAGTTGAGTCTTCTCCTTGCTCCCATTACATGGTTGTAGCATTGAGATCAAAAGCCCAAGATCTGTGCAGTGCACATTGAGTCAGAGTCATCGAGCATAGAAGGGTTCCCCCATTCTGGACCCATGCTCATTTGTCAGCTCTCCCTGGTTAGGGATAAGAGCTGTGAGGTCTGATCCTCACTTCATCCTTTCATCTGCTTCACCTTAGCCTCGTAATGGCAAGGTTAAGAGCAAACACAGCCTGTACAGACGATTGCTTAGGCAGTCAAACCTGATTGATTGAGCCCCTTGTTTGGCTATAGTGCGTGTTATGTGGATATCTGATTGACATGCTTGTTTGAGATACCTGTTCTCATTTAATGTTGATATATGATTGTATGCTTGTGTGCTAGCTTCTTTCCTGGTTAGGTTAGTTTGCTTATGCAAGTAGGATAGAAACCTGAACTTAGGGCGACTTTGCATGACAACATTAGGCTCGAGTCTCAGCTCCCTAGTGTCGTGTTTTCCCCTCTGTCTCTGGTTAGGAGAGTTTCACCCCTGTTAAGGGGAACTACATCGCCCTGATCCTCGTGCCAGACGAGGTATGTAGGCAGGTGGTCGCGCGAGACCACTCCGGGCAACCTTTTTCTTTTTTGCGTGCGTTTACTTGTTATCTGACTGTGCTGTTTGGTGTTTTGGTTCGGATGCCGACGTAAGGCCAGTGATTGGCTGTCGGGCTCCAAGTTTGCCGTTTTGTGCGTGTTTTGGTTCGGATGCCGACATAATTCCATCAAGTGGTTGTCGGGCTCCATGTTTGCCACCCTTGCTTGTTTGTATGTGTTGTGTTGTTTGGCGTGCGTAAGCCGAACTACAGTGGCTCTGATTCTTGTTCCAGACAAGATATGTAGGCATAAGGTGCGATACCTTATCGAGCCCGTTCCTCTTAATCCCACCTGCGTTCCCCGTGTGTGTGTGTGATGTTTAGCAACCTTTTCTTTATTCTAGGACGTGGATCCCTAGGAGTACCTAGGACGTGAGGGGTGCTAATACCTTCCCCTCGCGTAACCGACTCCCGAACCTTTTCTCTCTGGTCGCGAGACCATGTCTTTCCAGGTTTCTCTGAGCGTTTCCTTTCCCTATCTTGGGATAAATAACGTTTAGTGGCGGCTCTGTGTGTTTTTATTTTTAGGCTCGCCGGTTGATTTTTCGCAGGATGCGACACCTGGCGACTCCACTGGGGACATGCGATGTAGACCTATGCTGGTCCATCGTCCCTAAGCGAGTCCTTCCTAGCGTTCTAGGATTAGTTTAGGTTGCTTGTCTGTGTTATTTATTGCATTTATTATTCTAACCAGTGTGTATATATTTGCATTAAATGTTTGCATGCATCATACTATCATGTTGTTGCTGTCCTCTGCAGGTGGTTCTGTTGTGTGGGGTGGGTGTTCTGAGTGGGGCTAAAACCCAGGCCCGAGTATACACCTAGGACTAGTGTGGTCTCACGTTGCCTCTTTCATGTTAAGTCAACATGTGCCTGGCGGCGTGATGTGCCACAAGCCGGACGAGGCTCACTTGATAGTGCTCATCTCTGTGGATATTCCGCTTTGTTTGAGTCACTCCATTTGAGTTGTTGACTCTGGTGACCGATCATTTCCCGGATCTTTGGTTTAGACGATCTTAAGGGAGCTACAATGGCACACCCGCAAGGGCAAACCCATTGAGTATCTCCGCCCGATTGTCGAGACCATTATCCGCCTTAGGATGACTTGATTAGAACTTACCTGTGAGGGGAGGGTTGTTCTGTCAGATGTTTGTTCAGATAGCCTTCAGATGGTGACTTTTGATCTGTGATTCAGAGACATAATTATAAGTCGGATTTATGGTCATTTATTGCCGTGACGCCGGAGTGCTGTCCGTGACTTATCAGTGGGGATCCGTTTATTTCGGATTCCCCGGGCCGAGATATTTATCAGTGGGGATCCGTTTATTTCGGATTCCCTGGGCCGATTCAGATGGTGATGGTGTGTCTGCTCATAGATGGTTCAGTGATGATGATGATGTATCTGCCTTCCGTTTATTTCGGAACCCGTGGGTCGGATCTGTGTTTACATATTCCTCAGATGGTTATGATCAGTTCAGAGACCGGATTCAGTGCAACAGAGGATCGGATGACTTGGAGGATGGCACAGTGCATTGCATACATCTGCATCATTCTCATTTTGCATTCATCTGCACCAAACCTACGTCTAGCCATATGGGGAGTATCACTGATCGAGAATCTGGTTGAGAGACATCTGAATGTCAGAATGTTATTGGTGAAATATTATCTGTCTCGATGAAACCGGAATCAAAGGACAGAAGCTTCCTCATATGGATAGACGTTGCATTCATGCATATTAACCTGTTTGCTGTTTTGCAGGAATCATTGCTCGTGCTCGCAGAACTGTACCTTTGCACTCAACCCGACCTCACAGATATTACACCAGGCGCAATACTCCTCGACTGATGGATCTCCCAAACACAGATATGCTCGAACTGAAAGATAAAATGAACGAGCTGATCAACATCATGCAAGGCTTTGCAGTTGGTCAGAAGGCTCTGGCAGATAAAGTTGAAAAGCTCGAGCGGGCTTCAGCTGCTAACAGTGTTGTTAATCTGGATGGTGTCTCCAATCAGGGGTTGGGTGGATCCAAAGATGGTGGTAAAAGAGCGACTGTGGGTTTGGTGAATGACAATGCTGCTGGTTTTGGTGCTGGTGGTCAACCTGGGCCCGGTCTGGGGCAGAATTTGAAGGACAATTTTGTGCCTCCTTTCTATGGGTTTGATGATGACAGGGAGGAAGACAGAGAGGCTGATCAATTCTCCATGCACGACGAGCCATTTGGTCAATATGGTGTCCAGCCACAGAGCAAAGAAATTCAGTTGCTGGCAGAGAAGGTGAAGGCTCTGGAAAGCCATGCTACTCCGGGGTTTGTCAACATGTCGAATATGGGGTTGGTTGAGGGGATTGTGATCCCGCAAAAATTCAAGGCGCCCGCATTCGACAAATACAATGGGAGTTCCTGCCCTGAAACCCATCTCCAAGCTTTTGTTCGCAAGATCTCTGCATACACGACTGATCAGAAGCTATGGATGTACTTCTTCCAGGACAGTCTGTCCGGAGGATCCTTGGAGTGGTACACCAAGTTGAAATCTGCTGACATCAAGAGTTGGCAAGATCTTGGAGATGCATTCTTTAAGCAGTATCAGTTCAACGCTGATATGGCCCCGAGTCGTACCCAGCTGCAGGGTATGTCTCAGAAAAACAACGAGGGGTTTAAAGAATATGCACAAAGATGGAGAGAACTGGCTGCCAGAGTTCAACCTCCGCTAGTAGACAGAGAGATGTCTGATCTCTTCATGGGTACCCTGCAAGGGGTTTTTGCTGAAAGGATGGTGGGTTGTCCGGTAACCAACTTTACAGATATTGTGGTGGCGGGTGAGCGAATTGAAAGTTGGCTGAAAATGGGGAAGATCCAGGGTGGTAATGCTTCGTCATCGGGATCAAAGAAACCGTTCGGGAACGGTCAGCGCAAGAATGATGGTGAATCGAGTGCTGTGTATGATCAAAGAGGATACAGTGGGGGTCGTTATTATCAGCATGCTGCTGCAGTAAATATCCCTGCTGGTAATCAGTCCGCCAGGCAGCCACGTCAGCCGTTGCAACAGAGAGCCGGGTACCAGGTGAAAGGGAAAGGAGTTGATCGCTATTTTGACAAGCCACCCGTGACATATGCGGTTCTGTTCAAAAAGCTGATGGATCTTGGGTTGGTTCAGCCGAGGGCGATGGTTCCGATGAGAACAGATCAGAGGCCGCCTAACTATGATGAGAACGCCCAGTGTGAATTTCATTCTGGAACACCGGGGCATAACATTGAGGGCTGTAGAGCATTCAAGAACGTTGTCCAGGATCTGGTAGACTCCAAGGCTATCAATTTTGCACCATCACCGAATGTCAATGCCAATCCCATGCCGGCACATGGTCAGGCGATGGTGAATGCAATTGCTGAAGATTCAGATCACGCCTATACAGTGGGTAAAGAAGCTGACAGTGACTGCAAGTTCAGTGGTTGGATAAAGCCGTGCGTACCGGGAAGCTGAAAGGCCTAAATAAGATCGTCACTGACACTCGTCCGGAAGAGTAATATTTCTTGTTTTCAGTTTATATGCATGGAAGCCATATGTGTTGCCCGACACGTAATGGTTCATTGTAAGGGCCACCTCATGTTTAAATTTGCATTTTCTGCATCATTAATAAATGGATGTTTTTCAGTCAAAAAGCGGTGTTCCCTGTTTTTCATTTATTTTTGCAGTTTAAAAAAACAAATAAAAATGGCAATGTTTTCATTTTTTTCCTTCTTTTGATTTGTCTCGTCCCAAAATTCAAAAATAATTCTCCGGATCTCGTTGATAACAATTTGGTTACCCCTCGTATGACTTCGACAAACCGAGCAATCATGCTGAAGAAGAAGGCGAAGAAGATTGTGATCTGTTGGGATTGGCCAGATTGCTGAAAACAAGAGGAGAAGGTGATTCAGCCGCCTGTGGAGCAGATTGAGATTGTTATTCCATGCACCGCCGAGGTCAGGAAGGAATTGAAATTGGAGCCGCCTCAGAGGCAAGTCAAGAGCAGAATGGTAGCCCTGTTAAAAGAGCATGTGGATATTTTCGCTTGGTCGTGTCAGGATACGCCAGGGTCGAACACCGATATCGTTGCTCACAAGCTACCACGGAGAGAAGACTGTCCTCTTGAGAAGCAGGGCGCCGATGCCGCGTATCAGGGTGACTTTGTTTCGTGATATGATTCATCGTGGAATCAAATGCTATGCTATGACATGATAGCAAAGTCCCAAACAGGAGTGGGGCATCTGGTGGAGACAATTCAAACCGAGGTTGAATTCAGATAAGTGCACGTTCAGAGTGCGATCCGGTAAGATGTTGGGGTTCAGTGTCAGAGAGGAATCGAGGTTCCCGCTAAAAAAAAAAATAAAAAAAAAATGCCTGAACCGAGAAAAAGTAAAGGAAAGAGAGGTTCATGGTTTCATAGGTAAATTGAATTATCTGTCATGGTTCACATCTCATCTAGCAATCACGGGTGAACCCATATTCAAATTGTTGAAAAGGAAGATCAAACGGTCAGGCGAAATAATGATTGCCAAGGGGCATTGAAAGAATAAGTTGCAGGAACCTCTGATTCTGATACCTCCTGTGGGAGGAGCAATTGTCAAATCTGTACTGGACAGCTTCGAGGGGTCTATGAGGTGTGTTGGGGCAGCATGACGAGTCTTGTCGAAAAGAGCATGCAATTTACCTTAGCAAAAAGTTTACCGACTGTGAAACAGTACATTCACTGTTCGAGAAAACTTGCTGTACTTTGGCATAGGCTGCTCGCCGACTGAGACAGTTTATGCTGGTTCATACCATCTTGTGGATTTCCGAGATGGATCCGATCGAGTATGGGTTTGAGAATCCAACATTGACCGGACGGGTTGCGAGAGGAGCAAAAGAATATTGACTGATTTGTAATACTCCCAGAAAGCAATCAGGGGGTGTATTGTCTGATTACATCGCTCCGCAACCCATTGAAGATTATCAACCGATGAAGTTTGAGTTCCCTGATGAGGACATCTCGAGGTGCTCTAATCGAAAGATTGAGAGTGACCGATCCCGGAGGAGGGGCCTGACCCCGAATCCGAACGGATTCTGATGTCTGATGGGGAGGATAAGATGAATAAGGTAGTGCTTCCTGGGGCACGATGGAATGCATCAACGATGGTGACCGAGGCCGAAACTGGTATCCTGGGTATTGATCTTCGGTGTGTCTACTGGGGCAACTCCATTCTCATTGGTATATGGGATGGAGGCGGTATTACCTGTGAAAGTTCAGATTCCCTCTTTGAGAGTCCTGAGGGACGTGAGATTGCAAGAGGCTGAATGGGTAAGGACCCGGTATGAAGAGTTGAGCCTGATAGAGGAAAAGAGGCTAGCAGCCGTCTGTCATGGGCAGTTATACCAACAGAGGATGAAGCGTGCTTTTGACAAGAAGGTACGACCTCGGGTGTATCACATAGGTGATATGGTGCTGAAAAGGATCCTTCCTCCTCAAAACGATCGAAGGGGCAAATGGACACCGAATTATGAAGGTCCATTCGTGGTCAAGAAGGTTTTCTCTGGTGGAGCCTTGTTGTTGACGACCATGGATGGTGAGGATTTTCCATCCCCTGTGAATGCGGACGCAGTTAAAAAATACTTCGTATAAAGAGACCCGCTGGACGAAAAGAATAAAATAGTCCAGGCAAAAATGGGCATCCCGGCGAACCTAAAACAGAAAGAAAAGGTTCGGGCAAAAATTAGGGATAGAAAGAAAAAAACTGTACACCCGGCAAGTCGAAAACCTGGAAAGGCGACTTGGGCAAAAAGGGGTATCCCGGTGGACTGAAAACCCGAAAGGGCGGTCCAGGCAAAAAAGGGATTGAAACGAACAACTGCGTCCAGCGTGATCGTTTGCGCTTTGGTTAAAGCATCATGGATAATACCCGGTAGGGATCAATTGGAATTGTCTTGTTCAGAAGGCGGAAAGCATGGAGAGTCTGAGGACATATGGGGTGTAACCGAGTTGGAACTCGATGAGATCACGGGTTTCACATTGCCATTAGGATAGATTTTTCCTTTTGAGCGCAATTACCTCTTTTCAGGAATTGCTTCCTTTTGTATTGCTCATTCGAGCCACATTTTTTCAATCAATAAAATGCACATTCAGTCAAATAATTTTGTTTTTGTTTTTCCTTACCGTTTTGATTGCAAAAACATCCGAATATTTTGATAAAGAATCTTTGCATTTTAAAACATACAGGTTTCCTTCCAATGCATGTTTATAAGATTGAAAGCTTGAAATCTTATTCGGAAGGTTGAGTGACCCAAGTGTTGAAATCTTGACACGCCTGGGGCACGGTTTTATCTAACGATCTGTTTTGCCGGAACGGTTAGATACTTTTCACTCACTTGCAGGTTGTGATGTGGAAGCTTTGACAAGAGAAATCCCCAGAGAGTCCGGTCAGGGACGAATGTATGAAAAATGACGAAGGCGTTGCGACGTACGACGATCCTTGATGATAACCAAGAAGACTCTTCAAAGTCGAAAGATTTGAAAGTATGCAATTCCCCGCAGAGTTCGATCAGGGACGAAGGAGGAACGGTGGAGAGACGACGAGAGACGTCCGACGACCTTTGGAATTAATCAAGAAGACTCTTCAAAGTCGGAAGATTGAAATTTCTTTATAACTCCCATGAGTACGTTCTCGTCGAGCGCGGAGTGATTTGGGGATACAAGATGATGGAGCAGAAAAGTTCCAGACGAGTCTGGGAATTCTCATTTTCCAGCTAAGTCCCTAAGCAGAATCATAGGACTAGCTCCCCAGCCGAGTTAGGGTGGTTATCCCCGGCGGGTTTACAACGGTGTTTCCTCAGCGGTCAGGTCTGAAGGTTGTTTCTCCCCGAGTGGAGCGGGTTTCAAAGAAATATATCTCCAGCTACTCCCCGAGTGGAGCGGGTTTTTTCAATGACATATCTCTCCAACAGTGTTCATTCTACCAGTGGATTGAACGAGTTTCCGTAGCAGACGAATATCTGCATCCCCAGCCGAGGGTATCCTACATGTGGATTGGATGGGGTCATCCCCAGCGGAGTAGTTGTCGTTCCCCTAGCAGGGTCTGGATGGTATTCCCCCAGCAGGTTGAAGATTGCTCATTTCCCCAGCGGGAGTATCTGTGAGGGTTCCCAAAGCAGAGTTGGGATCTATATCCCCAGCAAGTCAAAAGTTGTGGTATCCCCACAGAGTACAGTGATGGTTCTTCTTCCCCAGCATGTCCTCGAGAGGGTTGGGTGCAAAGGAGGTTTTCCCCAGCAAGTCAAAAGTTGTGGTATCCCCACAGAGTACAGTGATGGTTCTTCTTCCCCAGCATGTCCTCGAGAGGGTTGGGTGCAAAGGAGGTTTTCCCCAGCAAGGGTTGTATTCCCCAGCAGCAGTGCTATTCCCCGGCAGGGTGGAAATCGGAGCAGTGACGAGTTCCTCGGCAGAGAGTCTCGTATTCCCCAGAGGGTCCCCTGAGGGGGATATATTTATTACATTCATCATGAAAAATAGCATAGCATATTGCATAGAAAAATAAATAGTCGCGTAGCATTTCCATAATCATGGAGCATTACGCAGAAAAAATCAATCATGCATCATTGCAAACATCAGCTAGTCTCAAGCTGCGGTTACTGTTTGAGAGGTGTTTTGCCAGAAGATGAAGGTGTTACTCCGAGTAGTATAGCCTCATGATTTGATCAAAGGTATTGTCCCAGTGGTACGACACTGGTGAAGAATTCTTCCGTCGGACAGAGATGGAAAGAAGATGCATTCAACACAACCCAAGCCGTGGTTACCGCTTGAAGATTTGGGTTCACCAAAGGTGAAGATGTTACTCTGAGGAGGTTAGCATCACAACGTCAGATCAGCAATGTTCCCCAGTAGTGCGCTATTGGAGGAAATGTTTCCGTCGGACAGAGATGGGGATACAGTCAGAAGTCGTTACGCGATCAGCGCGATCCAAACCGTGGTTACCGCTTGAGGTTTGGTTTTGTCAGACAATGAAGACGATACTCCGAGGAGTTCAGCATTGTAAGTTTGGAACAACAGTATCTATCAGTCATTGGTTAATGTCTGGTCAAGTCTTGTTCGATGTCCTGTAAACATCCTTGTTTGATGTCCTGTCCACATCATTATTCGATGTCCTGTAAACATCCTTGTTTGATGTCCTGTCAACATCCTTGTTCGATGTCATGTAAACATCCTTGTTTGATGTCCTGTCAACATCCTGGTTCGATGTCCTGTAAACATCATTGTTTGATGTCTGTCCGCATCATTGTTTGATGTCTGTCCGCATCATTGTTTGATGTCTGTCCGCATCATTGTTTGATGTCTGTCCGCATCATTGATTGATGTCTGTCCGCATCATTGTTTGATGTCTGTCCGCATCATTGTTTGATGTCTGTCCGCATCATTGATTGATGTCTGTCCGCATCATTGTTTGATGTCCTGTCCGCATCATTGTTTGATGTCTGTCCGCATCATTGTTTGATGTCCTGTCCGCATCATTGTTTGATGTCTGTCCGCATCATTGTTTGATGTCTGTCCGCATCATTGTTTGATGTCTGTCCGCATCATTGTTTGATGTCTGTCCGCATCATTGTTTGATGTCTGTCCGCATCATTGTTTGATGTCTTTCCGCATCATTGTTTGATGTCTGTCCGCATCATTGTTTGATGTCTGTCCGCATCATTGTTTGATGTCATGTCAACATCATTGTTCGGTGCCTGTAAACATCGAGTTTCCTCCCGGTCATTGGTTAATGTCTGGTCGAGCTTTTTTTGGTGTCAGTAAACATCATCGTCCGATGTTCAGTAAACATCGAGTTTCTTCCCAGTCATCAGTCAGTGTCTGGTTGAAGGTGTACCCTCTGACGTGTTGCCCTTAGAGTGGTGATTAGTGAAGTTTCCGACTATCAGGTTGAAGCACTTATGGTATTCAGGCCAGTTTTTCGGAGTTCAGACCGAAGTGGTTTTCGGACCAGGTAGAAGAAGAGAAAATTTTCGGGGTTCAAGAAAAGCAAAAAAAGAATGAGAATCCCGAGTGGATTGAATAGGGCCATGGTTATCCCTGTGTTACCATTTATTTTGGTATCCAGGTCGACGTTTTCCGAAACTGTTTCTTCGCCGATGCTGACAGGCGCTGTTAATTATATCCCATCAGAGTGCAAATTGTTCGTCTGTTCTTGGTATTCAATCACTCTTCACCCTGATCATCCGAAAGCCGAGGCTATTTCGTATCGACAGGTTCACAGTGGATTGAATAGGGGCAGCTGTAACACCTCAAAATTTGCCCTCCTCTCTTGGGACTAGCATTAACATATTTGCATTTAATTTTAGGGCATTAGGCATTTCATATTGCATAACATGTGGTTACATAGTGCAAGCCATCTTCCCAAGTCTTAATCAGGAGATGAGGAAGTTCAAAGGTGCAAGCTAGGGTTCAATGACTGATCATGGGCCATCTGAGGATTGGACTGTGAATTAGGGTTTCATGATTTCCAAGGATAGTGGTCTTCATCTTGTTTGAATTGATACATCATCATCATCATGGTTGGATGTCATCAGGAGATTGGAGAAGATTCCTTGAGATTAGGGTTTTGACCACTGGTCAACCCTAATCAGTTGTATTGGGCCAATCAGGGCTGGATCAGGAGATGGGGTTTATGAAGGAGATGAGGATCATTCTATGATTATATGGTGCTTATTGAGGCTAGGGTGTCACCCTTGAGCCATTTCAGTTGGAGATTGGGGTTTAAATTGATCTATGCATTGCCAGATTCATCTATCAGATGAAAAGTCAACTGTGGTCAACTGTACATGATCTGATGGATTTGGAGGTGGAGATGAGTTAGACACACTTCATTCATGTTGGAACAAGTGTTAAATGACATTGCAAAGCTTAAAACTGAAGAAAATCAAGTCAGGACAAAAACTGCCAAAAATAGCAAGTGACTTGTAATTGAAGTTTCCAAAAATGGAAAGTTTTTGACCTCAAAAACAGAAGTCCAAGGAAGCTTCAAATGAAAAATTGTTCAACATGACAGATGTAGATCTTGTTCTCACCTTTCCAAAAAGTCCAAGAACTTGAAAATCCGATGTACGGTTTGCGAGATATGGCTCAGTGAATTTCAGAAAAGACCGTAATCAGGAGGCCATAACTTCCACATGGTTTGTCCAAATTGCAAGTTCTTTATATGCACAAACTCCATTTGACATGTACTTTGAGGGTGCATCATTAGATTTTCCCAAAAATGGCCAAGGCAAAAAGTCACTTTTCAACTGGACAGCTGAATTGGACCAGGGGCAAAATCGTCCAAATGTCAAAATAATTGGAATTTTCGAATGGGACTTTTTCCAACACCTCAGGAATGGCATTTAGAATGTGTTTGAATTTTCATTTCATGCATAAGGCTTTTAATTTGGATTTTGTCTTGAAAAATGGAAATGACAAAAATGGACCAAATGCATACATATGGTGAATTTGAGAATGGAGCAACCAATGAGCATGAAACAAGTTTCTACAGTTCACATATGATATTTAGAAGGTGTATGTGCTGTCAAAACAGGTGGCACTAGCTGTCATGGTGAAATTCCAATTTTACCCTTCATTTGGAAAATGACATTTTCACTTACAATGCTAATTTGGTTGATTACACACTTAAGCATGATTAAGGCTACCATATATATTCATAATCTCTTGCTAATCACAACAGAATTCACACACTCCAAGATTGGATCTCAAAACCATTCCAATTCTCTCAACTTTTATCAAGAACACAAATCTTCAAATTCATCAAACTTCTTCATTCTTCAACCAATTTTCGAAATTCTTCTTGATTTGAACTCCTCTCATCATCATCTCAAACTGTTTTTGGTCATTGGAGCCTAAGGAGCTGGAAAACGCAGCTGTCCAAAATTCATCCGTTAATGGCAAATCGCGATTGTGGACAATAGGAGTGGAAGTAATTGAAACGGAGCATAGCATTCACCTTCTATATACTTCTTGTGCATCTGTTTTGAAGAGTTGGAGCTTAAAGCCGCGATTTACACACTGCCATTGCCGGTATGTCGAAAATTCGAATCTCCTGTTTTGTTCGATTGATAGGTGCTTTGTGTAGTGCGTTTCATGTAGAATCCAATGGTGCTTGTGGTTTATAGAATGGTGAATCGTAGGTTACGAAATCGAGATTTAAAGTTTCGAACTAGAACCCTAAGTGAGTCGATCCGTTCGATTTAGGAACTTTTAGGTTGTAATAGTGTGATATTCGTGTTCCTCTTGAAGAGACGAGTCCAACGGATATGGCCATGTCCATTTTCGTTAACGTTTGGTGTTCTTCGATTTTTTCATGTTTCTGGAAAAATTCTTGTGGAAGACGATGATGGAACCTGTTTGATCCAAAAAGCCATTCAAACTTTCAAATTACATGTTTCCCGCCGCGCCAAAAATTACCATAATGCCACTGCAATTTCATTAATTTAAGTTAATTCATTTTAATTATTAAAAAATTCATATGACCTTTAAAAAATCGTAAAAAATAGTAAAAAAATCCAAAAAATATGGAATTTTTTTCTATAGCTTCCTTGGTGAGTGTAGGTTTTTTTTGACCTATTGGTCAAAGTTGTGCTTGGGGAATATTTTATTTGACCTAGGGTTTTCCATTGTATGTCCATTTTTGATACATGTTTGTAATTTGATCATGAAATGCTCATAATGTAGAATAAATTCTTGAAAATTTTTGTGGTGGTTCTTGACTCATTGAGGATTATTTATATGTAAATTTCATGAATTTTGGATACCTGGTTAGAGAGCAGCAAATTCTGGAACTTAGGTGTGACAATTTGTGTCACACCTCATTATGTCAACTTGCAGGATTTTTTTGAGTGACCTATACATGTTAGAATTGGCTGAAATTTTGCATGATGGTTAATTAGCATGTTGAGATATTGTATGAATTTTTGTGGAATTTTACATTGCATTTTCAATTTGATCATGATTTTTCATTTCTGGTGGTTGAAATTGCAAGCTCATATGACATAGGTTGGTAGAATGATTGGGAAATCCTCATATGGAATTGTATGGTCATGAAATTTTATATGCATGTTGTAGACACATAATGTGACATTCCTGTTTTGGTCCCATCCATTTCTTTTTTGTTTTCAATGAGATATGAATTTTTGAAGTGGATGTATGCATTGATGGTGTGAATTGAAGCATGAAATTGTGTCTGTTTTTGTTGATTTTCATTGACATGGTTCCATTTGCCCAATTAAGCTCAAATTTGACATGGTAGACCTTGATTGACCCCTGTTTAGGTGTATTTAATTTGAGAATTTTTGGATTTATTTTGATAGGGATTTGAAGGCAATACTTCTGTTTGTATGTTTGGTGGTTCATTTGGCATCATTTGACTTCTTTTGTGCATGAATTGAATATGATGGATGATATAAACATGAGACCAATGATGTTGGCTCTTGTTTGATGATAATTTGATGTTGGTTGATGAATACCTTGCTGTTTTAGATTTTTTCTTGCTTTTGGACCCTAGGCTTGGCCTAGTGGTCTAGTTGCTAATATTTGCTTGATTTTTCAGGATCAAAAAGGCAATGCACATGGAGAATGATACAAGTTGATTTTAATTGATGTTGTGGATGTTTGTACACTAACATAACCTTGTTTTGTAGGTGTTGGAGCTTGGGCTTAAGCCTTGGGCTTGTTTTGTGTTGTATTGTTTAAGCTGTTTAACTGTTTGCTTTACAGTTTGTCTGATTGAGTACTGACTGAGTTTGATTGTTTCCAGGTACTTTAGTTGCTCAGTTCCTTGTGAACTATTGCTTTGCTTTGCTTTGCTTAAGCAACTTGCATAGAGGTATAACTTTCTTACTTCATGTAGTCTGGAGACCCGGCTGTTATCGGGCCGGGCAAATTGTCTGAAGTCCTCCTTAAGAGGCAATGCTTGTGTATGTTTATTTTTAAGCCCAAGCAGGAAAAGTCCTTCAAGTAAGGCAATTGGTGGAAGGTAGGGACAAGCAACCTGTCCCCCACTATTCAGTTGAGTCTTCTCCTTGCTCCCATTACATGGTTGTAGCATTGAGATCAAAAGCCCAAGATCTGTGCAGTGCACATTGAGTCAGAGTCATCGAGCATAGAAGGGTTCCCCCATTCTGGACCCATGCTCATTTGTCAGCTCTCCCTGGTTAGGGATAAGAGCTGTGAGGTCTGATCCTCACTTCATCCTTTCATCTGCTTCACCTTAGCCTCGTAATGGCAAGGTTAAGAGCAAACACAGCCTGTACAGACGATTGCTTAGGCAGTCAAACCTGATTGATTGAGCCCCTTGTTTGGCTATAGTGCGTGTTATGTGGATATCTGATTGACATGCTTGTTTGAGATACCTGTTCTCATTTAATGTTGATATATGATTGTATGCTTGTGTGCTAGCTTCTTTCTTGGTTAGGTTAGTTTGCTTATGCAAGTAGGATAGAAACCTGAACTTAGGGCGACTTTGCATGACAACATTAGGCTCGAGTCTCAGCTCCCTAGTGTCGTGTTTTCCCCTCTGTCTCTGGTTAGGAGAGTTTCACCCCTGTTAAGGGGAACTACATCGCCCTGATCCTCGTGCCAGACGAGGTATGTAGGCAGGTGGTCGCGCGAGACCACTCCGGGCAACCTTTTTCTTTTTTGCGTGCGTTTACTTGTTATCTGACTGTGCTGTTTGGTGTTTTGGTTCGGATGCCGACGTAAGGCCAGTGATTGGCTGTCGGGCTCCAAGTTTGCCGTTTTGTGCGTGTTTTGGTTCGGATGCCGACATAATTCCATCAAGTGGTTGTCGGGCTCCATGTTTGCCACCCTTGCTTGTTTGTATGTGTTGTGTTGTTTGGCGTGCGTAAGCCGAACTACAGTGGCTCTGATTCTTGTTCCAGACAAGATATGTAGGCATAAGGTGCGATACCTTATCGAGCCCGTTCCTCTTAATCCCACCTGCGTTCCCCGTGTGTGTGTGTGATGTTTAGCAACCTTTTCTTTATTCTAGGACGTGGATCCCTAGGAGTACCTAGGACGTGAGGGGTGCTAATACCTTCCCCTCGCGTAACCGACTCCCGAACCTTTTCTCTCTGGTCGCGAGACCATGTCTTTCCAGGTTTCTCTGAGCGTTTCCTTTCCCTATCTTGGGATAAATAACGTTTAGTGGCGGCTCTGTGTGTTTTTATTTTTAGGCTCGCCGGTTGATTTTTCGCAGGATGCGACAACAAGGACATAGTCCATTATAATAAACTGATTACAGACACATAAATACTACCCGTTAATGTCTTCTTGAGAATCCTAACTATATCCTAGTCTATATAGGAATACAAACTCAATCAATGAGATACAAGAAATGTGTTTACAAGATTGCTTCTAAGAAAGTAGATTACACAAATTTCAGTACAAATAATTTATCACACCAAAACGAACAAAAGCTCTATGTGTGTTTTCTCTTCTATATTCATAAGAATAATATTCAGTTCAACAAAAGTGTTATGAGATAGTAGTGAATTGGAAATTAATCATTATTCTAAGTCTCTTTATATAGGAAATGAAAAGATCCATTGGAGAGTGTGGATTGAAATATTCACAAATGAGTTGGCAACTTGCATAACGCTCTACAAAGGTGGGAGACAAAATGGTATAGTAGTACGATCCTTATTCCACAAAATAAGTGTGGTGCAATGAGCATTTTCACTTGTACTGTGTACTATTTTTCTCACATAAAACCTTGATCTTATCTTCTAATCTTCGGAGGCTTCTAAATAAATGTTGTTGAAGCATGTTTAGAAGGATTAAAACTAAATATATAGTCTTTAGGACCTTGTCTTCAGAGTCTTCAGAACTTGGTCTTCAAAACTTAAGAGCGCATGATCTTGAGAGCTTGACGAATCTTCATAGGCTCTTCTATCAGAGTCATAATCATAACCTTTAACAAAAACGTTCATTAGAACCATTGTTTAAGAGTGTTCCAGAACTTGACATAATCTTGTAAAGTACAGTTTTGTATCTCTTCAGAGTCAAAGTGTGTTGAGTCTAGAATCTGATGATGTCACATGCCAAATATTTAGAATCAGAACCTGTTAGAAAAAGTTACACACTAGACAAAACCATTAGGGTACAAAATTGTTCTCTAAGAAACAATGTATTGTTATCATCAAAACTAAAGGCCAAATGCAGAACCAAATCTTGTTCTTACAATCTCCCCCTTTTTGATGATGACAAAACCATGTATTTGATGAATAATTTTTACGAGGTGTAAATCACATAAAATCATCAGAGTGAGGTTTGTAAGCTCCCCCTGAATTTTATACTATTAATTTTTTTTCAGCTTAGAATTTCAGAGTTAGGTTTGCAAGCTCCCCGTGAATTTAAGACTTTAAAATAATAACATATAAAATATTTCAAGCAGCATGAAAGAAATAACTTCTCAGAACACAAGGGCCTAGTTACAGAAGTATTTAGAAATGTTTTGGCTTCGACTATCAGAAAGTATGGTTATCAACCTTGTATTAGAGCTTTATTTGTCAGAACTTTTAGTTAACTCAAACTCAACTCAAGCTCAGATCAACTTGGTTAATGTCTTATGAAAGAAGATCTTAACTCCTGAAAAGCCTGGTTAACTAGAAGCATGGTGAACTTTAATCAAAGTTCTCAGATTAGTTAATCAGATTCAGAAATAAGAATATTAAAGACACATGTTGGGTGTCAGAAGGTAAATATGTATATCAAAATCGTATAACTCTTTTCCCCCTTTGTCATCAATCAAAAAGAAAGAAATAGACAAAGTAAAAACCGAAACAGAAATTCATTTCATTGAAAAATTGTAAGGTACTGAATCAGAAATGAAAAGAAAAACTTAGAAACTAGAAAATCAACAAGTTTTTAAAAAAATTAAGGTATAAGAAGGGGGTGGCAATCTGGATAAGATAGCATGAAGCATCCATTCAATCTTGTTGTTCGTTTCAGCTTGTTCCTTGAACATCTCATCTTGTTTTTCCAATTGAGTCATTACAACTTCATTATCTTGCTTCAACACTTGTATAGTCTTTAGAACCAGAGGAATGGGTTCAGAACCAGAGCCTTTAACTTCCACTGATTGATGAGTTCCAAAAGATGTTGCTAAGGTAATTTCTTCAACATGAGGAGGAACTTCCATTTTAGGTGCAGTGAGCAGAAGTGTTAGAGGAACCTTCTGAATTAAAGATTCAACAATACAAAGAATATGGCATGGAAGTTCCTTTGAGTATCCTTTAAGCAAAGGAATTCCAAATCCCTAGAACTGGAGTCAATCCATCTTCTGAAGGTGTTACATAGAGTACAAACTTCATAGAGATTTGCATTAGAGATGCAAACTTCAGTGAGAAGGTTCATTCTAGCAACAACCTCATTTTCAAACTGCATGAACAATTCATCCAGGGGTGTGGGGAGGATGTTGGTTTGAAAGTGGGTTTGGTCAGAATATAGATAAGGTGTTTTCTATGGACGAAAATAATCACAAAATATTATTCATAATCAGAATCAGAGTCATGGGGTTCATAGTGAGTGGTGTTTTCTGGTTGATGGTTTTCAAAACGAGTTGGTGAAAGAGGGTTTTCTGGTTTACTTATTTGGGATAGAAGGGAGAGTGGAATTTGTGGTTGAGGTACAGGTAATATAAGAGATGTAAGGGGTTTAGAAAGTGATGATGTAGGAAGTGGAATAACATCATTTGGATTAATAGTTTGGGGAGCAGAAACAGATGGTCAGAGGATCTGTTCAATTCATTTCATCATTTGGCATCATTGGGGATTAATAGTCATAGGATTTGGCTTTTAAAATATTAGAAAGTCTTCTAAAGGGATCCTTCTGATGGATATAACTTCCTTGGAAACTTCAACAGGGTTGTTTGTTAGTTCAGATATAATGCCCATTTTCTTCCAAATTCTGGTATTGAACATCTTTCCAACCCGAGGTACCAACTCTTTGGTTTTATGAGCTTATGTTAGAGAGTCTATCAACTCACTCTTCATCAAAATATATGATATCAGCCTCCCAAGGGGAATCCAATTCCTCTTCTTCTTGCTACCATCTCTGGTTTCCTTCACCATGTCCCTTAGATACTAAAAGAGAAGTGAATGGATGTTCACCTATTCCCCATAAGAAATATTGTAGAGAACTTATTGTTGGTCACCATTGACGTAGTCTGCAGAATTCGTTGGCTTTCTGTGATGAACACATCCCAGAAGAATTCTAGCCCAGATCGTCAGATGAGGTAGAAGATCCTTCATCTTGTTGGAGTGAACTCCATAAGTGAAAATCACTTTTGAAATTTCAATGAGATCAGACCTTTTCTCCACCATCTGATGACATTTCATTCCAGACCTATAATGTCCAATGAGTTTGGCAATCAATTTCTCAGTGATGACAATCTTCTTTCCTGGAACAAAAGAAGTAACCTGGAAAACTAAAGTGTTGGAATGTGTCAAAAACTCTATATTTAGGTGAAAGAAAACTGGACCATGGAAACAGTCAAAATACTTCTCCCAACCTTAGATTTTAATACCTTTAGTTAAGCCATACCCATTAGCTTTCAAATTCTCAAAATCCATCATGAGTTGACAAAGAACTTCCAAGTCGTTCACAGGAGTTGATAAGGTGAGTTCAAAAGTTTCATAAGGTTCTTCAGAGAATACTTCTTGAGCAGATTCCAAAACAGATTGCAAAGAACTAGTTTGAAGGAGATGGGGATTTTTTGTTGTTGCTGTGACGACGATGAAACACAAATATCTTTTTGAGCGGTTGAAACAAATTGTTGTTGAGAAGACATTGTGAATATGAAGAACACACATACAAAGGGTTTTGGGCTGCAGAGAACTTTTAGTTTGAAAGAGATAAAGTGTAAGAAGTGAATGTAGCGAAAGTGTGTAAAGTGAGTGAAGTGGGTTTATATAAAGATTTTGCAATCATAAATAAAATCTTGAATAGTGCACAAATATGAAAAGGGGTAAAACGTGAAGATTTTACCTAATCTCAAGAAATTTATTCACCTAATGTGTCACTCATCCGTTCAGAAGAGTTTTAGTTTTCTAAGATAGTTGTCTTTAAAACCGTTCCACTAACCAATATTGATTGACAACTAATTAATGCAAAAACTATTCAGTATCCAGAAAATAGAATGTTTAACCAAACAAGTTCTGAATGGATACTTTTGAACTTAAGAAACCTTCTAACTTCATAAGACTCAAATGATCAGAGTCAAAATATATATCAGAGTCTCATTAAACCATTCTTAGAAATTAAACATTCTGAGATAATCATCTTTTTCATTCTGGACATAAATCTAAGTTTAAATTATTCAAAATGAAAACAAATCTATCTTAAGCATGGGGTTTTATAAAGATATCAGCCCATTGATGGTATGTATCTATATATTTTAATTTAAAAAATCCCTTCTAAACATAGTCATGTATAAAGTGATGTTTAATCTCAATATGTTTAGATATAGAATGTAAAATGGGATTCTTAGATAAACAGATAGCAAAAGTATTATCACAGAGAATATGAATGTTACTCTCATATATCTGAAAAACTTATAACGTACTTTTCATCTAGAGCATCTGACTGCTGCATCTAGATGGTGGAACGTATTCAGCTTCAACAATTGATAGTGCTATGGTTAATTGTCTCTTATTGGACCATGAGATTAAGTTGTCTCCTAGAAACTGACAAATTCCATAAGTTCTTTTTCTTTCAAGCCTATCTCCAGTGTAATCAACATCAGAATAACCCACTAGCTTGTACTCTTTTGATTTTCTATAACACAAGCCAATGTTAATAGTACATTTCAGATACTTGAAGATCCTCTTAACAACTGTTAAGCAGGATTCTCTAGGATCTGATTAGAAGCGGGCACATAACAGACCCTAAAAAAATTCCAGGTCTATAAGTAGTTAAGTATAAGAGATAACCTATCATACATTTGTATACCTTTTGCTCTACCTTTGCACTTACCTCATCCTTCTTAAGGATACATGTAGGATGCATATCAGTCATTGTTATCTTGCATTATGACATATCAAACTTCTTCAGAAGTTCTTTAGTATATTTACTCTGATGGATATATGTTCCTTTTGAACTTTATTTAATCTGAATTCCCAGAAAGAACTTGAGTTCTCCCATCAAACTCATCTCAAATTCTATTTGCATAGACTTAGTAATTTTCTTACACAAAGAGGCATTAGCAGAACCAAATATGATATTATCCACATAGATTTGAATAATAAGGATATCATTTTTGAATGTTTTACAAAACAAAGTTTTCTCAACATTCCCTTTGGTGAAATCATTTTCTAAAAGAAATTTGCTTAGTCTTTTATAAATGCTCTAGGAGCTTGTTTCAGACCATACAATGATTTCTTAAGTTTGAAAACAAAATCTGGGTTTTTATGATTTTCAAAACCAGGAGGTTGGTGTACATACACTTCTTCAGTTGTGTAACCATTCAGAAATGCACTCTTAACATCCATCTGATACAAGATGATGTTATGATTAACAACAAAAGAAATTAAGAGACAAATATATTCTAACCTGGAAATTGGTGAAAAGGTTTCAGTATAGTCAATCCCCTTTTTCTAACTATAGCCTTGTGCAACCAGTCTGGCCTTATTTCTTACTACCTTTCATTGTTCGTTCAACTTGTTTATAAAGACCCGCTTTGTTCCAATGACATGAGTTCTTTTGGGTCTAGGCACAAGAGTCCACACATCATTTCTAGATATTTGGTTCAATTCTTCTTGCATTTCCATAATCCACTCAGTTTCCAGAAGCGTTTCATCGACATATGTAGGTTCTATAAGGGACACTAAACCCAAAAGCGTCTCTTCAGAAGGTTTAAATGAGGATCTAGTTCTAATTGGTTCAAATTTATCTCCTAGAATTAATTCTTCAGAATGTGAGGATCTTTGTCTGTGCTTCTTCAGAGGAGTCTGAACTTCAATAAATTCTAGTTGAATAGTTTTAGATTCTTTCACTTCTGATTCTTTAGCTCTAGGATACGTGATTTCTAAATCTACAAATTTCTCAACAAGCTTTGACTTTTCAGAGTCAAGCTTATCATTGAATCTGACATGGATTTATTCTTCAAAAATATGTGTCTCAACGTTATATACTATATAGCCTTTTGAGTGTTCAGAGTATCCTAACATGATGCACTATGTGGTTTTTATACAAAAATAACCCACTTTTTCAAGAAAATTCCCAAAATACCCCTGGTTTCAAAAAAAATCCCAAACTACCCCACTTTTAGGAGGAGTCGCCAATTGAATTGGAGTCTCCTCTTAAAACTTGAATGGAGGCGCCAATTGGATTGGCTAGGGCAGGTGCCCTAGCCAATCCAATTGGCGCCCCTGTGTAGGTTTTAAGAGGAGTCGCCAATTCAATTGGAGACTCCTCCTAAAATGCAATTTTTTTTGTTATATGGTATACGTGATAGATAAATTTGATATAGGACCACTTGATATTAATAAAATTTTCCGTTTACACAAAGAAACCTAATGGTGATGACCGGGATCACCTAACCGACCTCCAGTCCCACATCCTCTAGCTACCCTAACCCGTGGCCCTAACCCACGTTGACGATTTTGTACCGGTGTTTGATCATCTGAGGGGCCAGGAGCGTCACTACCAACTACAGGAGAAGGTCTGTTGAGGTATTCAGACAAGTCGGCATAGTCTTCAGTATGCATCGATGGTAGACCGCCGTAGCTGAGCTCATGACCCATGCCAGAGAAGTTGGGATGTGGTTGACTCATTGATGGGCGATTGGGACGATTGAAGGGAGACATGGGTGTGAATGATGCATCGAGGAAAGGTTGGAAAGGTTGTTGGGGTGTTTGGTAGAGATAGGGTTGTTGGATGTTTTGGTTTTGTGATGTTTGGGCTTCTTGGCTACGGTAGGAGGAGGGGCGGTTGGTGTTGAATGATCGTTGGGTCCTCTGGCTTAGGCGACTTTGGTAGGGTGGTGGGGTGGGTCCGAAGTGATGTTGAGTCTCAGATTGATGGTCAATTTGTTGCTGGTGATATGGGGTATGCTCTTGGTATTGGGGTTGGGTGTATGGAATGTTTTGGTTGTATGTTTGTGTGTTGGTTGAACGAAACGTTTGACGGACAAGGGGTTGTGTGTATCCGGTTTGACACTGTTGTTAAGGGTTTGATGTTGAGGTGTCAGGTGTGTAAGTCATCTGGCGTGGGTCGTACAAGTACATATCCTCGACGATGAACTGAAAACCAACCGATATGTACCAAGCCATATAAGTACGACTTGGTTTTTCTTCAGTTGGCATGACTGCGTCAATTAACACATGGTCATGACGGTGCTTCCATTTGCGACACTCCGATATTGCGAATCTTTGCCATGGATTGAAGTTCCATTGGTCGTTAACTTTACGCAGATGCCATTCTCCTAGGCTAGCTGGGGGGTCTGGGATATTTTGGAGCATACCGAACTGCAGCTTCACACGATCACTATTGTGCATCTCCACAGTTGTGAACCGTATTATCGATGTGCATACAGTCCATACGGCCGCGTCTTCAGCGTTGACCTCATGGTCATGATCCAAATTAAGGTATGGACGCCAAATGAACTGAAATGTGAAAGAAGATAGGATTATAGTCAATGTAGCTTGCATGTGTGACACGTCATTTCGGAGTAGCTTGCATGTGCGACACGTCACTTCGGAGTAGCTTGCATGTGCGACATGTCACTTCGAACTAGCTAGCATGTGAGACACTTCACTCCTCTATTTAAGTGTCTTACTATCAACATCCAAGACACTTCACTCACATTCATCTGTAGTAAGAAAATAGTTTTCATCTGCACAATATCATCTTCATCATTATACAGTGTCAACGTTCACTACAACGGTGAAACTTACGAGTCTGAGCTATATGGTTTTTGTTTTCGAAACACCGATACCATTAGACTCACGATCAAGAGAAACACAACCTTCTTGCATTTGAAAAAAGAATACAATCCTGTATAGGATCGGGTATTTTGTCAAAGATCACATATCAAAATCCAATATTTTTTTAGAATAGTCAATGCAAGTATTTCCCCCTTAAGGTATGAGACGATGAAGATGTTGAATACATGTTTGTTAGTCATGAACATTCAGGTTGCAACTGTATTGAGTTATATATTACTCTTCAACCATGTATACCATCTCAACAGTCTCAACTAACCGGTCAGGATGAATCTGGTGAAGATAATCCACAATGGTCAGATGAACTCAACCCAGAAGCAGAAGTGGACGTCATTGATGAAGAAGAAGAGGAGACCGAGATACAGGTTGATCACATGTTAAACAATGACGATGAAGATGATGATCAACCACCACCAATACCTCTTAGTCATGTCTGCCTCAACATATGACAAATATGGATCTTCACGACGATGAAACATCCAACAATGTTTTCTATAATCCGTATCCGAGATCAAAAGGCGAATTAAAGGTGGGAGACATGTTTCGTACCAAAGAAGAATGTGTTCTGGCTATCAAAAAATTCCACATGAACAACTCTGCTGACTTTACAGTGAAATGTACTGATTCTAGAAGGTATGTTATCGAATGTCGTAACATGCTTTGTAAGTTTCTTTTGGCTGCGTATTACAAGAAGAAAAGCGACTCTTGGGAGATCGGTTCAATAGACCCACCTCACAGTTGCATTGCAACTAACGTTGAACAAGATCACCGTAAACTAAGTGCAGTGTTGATATGTCAAGACATTCTGTCGTTGGTTAATAAAGACCCATCAGTGAAGGTGAGTATAATTATATCCCATATCAGATCAACATATAATTATACTTCATCTTACAAGAAAGCATGGATTGCGAGGACACAGGCTGTTGAACAAGTTTTCGGCAACTGGGAGGATTCATACAAGGAATTGCCACGGTTTTTATGGGCACTAAAAACATATGTCCCAAGAACTGTGGCAATTATGGAGACATTGCCAGCGATGATGCCAGACGGAACCTGTGCTACAGGTAATAGAATCTTTCACCGTCTCTTTTGGGCATTTGACCCATGCATCAAAGGTTTCGAATTCTGCAAACCTATTATTCAAATTGATGGCACTTGGTTATACGGAAAATACAAGGGTACTTTGGTCATGGCGGTTGCACAAGACGGAAACAACAATGTATTTCCCATTGCCTTTTCTCTTGTTGAAGGTGAAACGGCTGGTGGATGGGGTTTCTTCCTTCGACATCTCAGAACGCATGTGGCTCCATAAGCCAATCTATGTTTGATTTCTGATAGACATGCTACCATTGAGAGTGCCTACAATAACCATGACAACGGATGGCATGATCCTCCTTCTACCCATGTCTACTGTATCAGACGCATTGCACAAAACTTCACGCGTGCTATAAAAGATAAGAATCTTCGCAAGAAGGTGGTGAATGTTGGGTATGCTTTAACTCATTCGTCATTTCAATATTATCGTGATGAAATTAGACTGTCTAATAAAGACGCAGGGAGATGGCTAAATAACATACCAATGGAGCAGTGGACAAGGGTATTTGACAGAGGTTGTCGATGGGGCCACATGACAACAAACATTGTGGAATGCATGAATGGGGTATTCAAAGGAATTCGAAATCTGCCGATAACCGCCTTGGTAAGATAAACCTATTATAGGTTGGCTTCTATGTTCGCAACCAGAGGTGAAATATGGAGTGCGGTGTTAATGTCCGGGAAAGTATTCAGTGAGTGTTGCATGAAGGTCATGAAAGAGGAGAGCATCAAAGCTAGCACACACGTTGTAACAGTCTTTGACCGTCATAGGCAAAATTTCAGCGTCCATGAAACAATGGACCACAACGAGGGGAGACCAAATTTAGCCTACACTGTTAGGCTAAATAGAAGTTGGTGCGATTGTGGAAAATTCCAGGCCTTCCACATACCTTCCTCCCATGTCATTGCAGCATGCACTTATACTCGTCAAGATGCTTACAGCCATTTATCTGATGTGTACAAGGCCAACACCATCATGAATGTATATAATCAAAGCTTCTCAGTGTCGCATTACGCGAAAAACCGGCGGGAAAACAAGAACAACAGAGCCGCCACCGTGCGTTATTTATCCCAAAAGAGGGAAAGGAAACGCTCAGAGTAAACCTGGAAAAGACATGGTCTCGCGACCAAAGAGAATGGGATCGGGAGTCGGTTATGCGAAGGGAAGGTATTAGCACCCCTACGCATCCGTCGTACTCGACGGGATCCACGCACAATAGAAAGGACAATGGTTGCTAAACACTGCTCACACACACACACACACTGGCTGAAAGAGACACAAGAAAACAGACAAGACTGACTCGGCAGGATACCGCATCCTGGGCCTACTTAGTCTATCAGGCATAGACATCAGAGTCGAAGTAGTTCGGACTGGGAAACGACACATGCTCCCTAGGATGTCGCATCCTATGCATACGTATCTTCTTGGACGAAGAAGAATCAGAGCATTCGTAGCTCGGCTGACACGCACACAAACAAACACTGGCAAAGGCAAACGTGGAGCCCGACTGCCAATCACTGGACTTACATCAACATCCGAACCAAAACACACACAAAGAGGCAAACATGGAGCCCGAATGCCAATCACTGGACTTACATCAGCATCCGAACCAAACAAACCCACACTGGAACCCAAATGCCACTCGATGGACTTATATCAGCTTCCAAGCACACAACAAACACACACAGAGGGATAACACAAAAAGACACAAAGGTTGAAAAAGAAAAAGGGCGCCCGGAGAGATCAGCCCATCTCCTGCCTACGTACCTCATCTGGTATGAGGATCAGGGCGACGTAGTTCCCCTACGCAGGGACACAGGACTAGCCTAACCAGATAACAGAGGGAGACACAACTAGGGAGACTACGACTCGAGCCTAGATGTTATCATGCAAATCATCCCTAAGTTAAGGTTTCTAGCTAACTTGCACAGGAAGCAAGCCTATCCTAATCATGACTCGCACAGGAAGCAAGCCTAAACTAAACCTAACTTGCACAGGAAGCAAGCCTAAACACACAAGCACAAGTAGCACACACTATACACAAGCAATGGGCTCATACAAGGTTAGGTTTTAGTCGAGGGGTCATATCAACCTCAACAAACAAACCTCTGTAACTGGGTAAAGTTAGCTCTTAACCTTGCCATTGAGGGGCTAAGGTGAAGCAGATGAAAGGTGGGTGAAGATAAGACTTCACAGCTCTTATCCCTGGCCTGGGAGAGCTGAAGACAAGAATGTGTGGGTTCAGAAAGGGGGAACCCTTCTACACATTTAAAACTGACTCAACTGTACAATTGTACAAGATCTTGGGTTTGTATCTGCAATGCATCAACACAGTGGTGTGAGCAAAGCAGATGACACACAGAATAGCAGGGGATAGATTGCATATCCCTTGGGTTCTGCCAATTGCCTCTTCACTTAGGAGGTCTTTGACTCTATACAAAGACATATGTAAACAGTCACAAACATTGCCTCTTAAGGAGGACTTCAGACAGTTGCCTGGCCAAGTAACAGGCCAGGTCTTCCAGACTACATGAAGTAAAGAAGTTATACCTCAATGCAAATTGTTATTAAGCGAAGCAAAGCAAAGTTCTTAAAGAACTATAAGCAGCTAAAGGTACCAAATTGGAAGCACAGTGATGATTCAGATATTGTTTGGCTGTATGCACTCAAAACAGATGCTCCTAGTGGTTCCAAATGATGAATGGATGAAGGGTTTTGGCTCAGCAATGTTGGAAATAGCTCAAATCGAAGGCTGCCATGGATGGAGCTTGGAAGTAACAGTGCGGTTCCCTTGCTTACAGTTGAGAAATAATGCTCACAAATGCTTCCACAATGATGGTGGATTATGAAACAACCAAACCTAGCTCGTGTTCTTTGAATATTTTTCAGAAAAGTTTCAAAATGAAGAAATGAGAATTTGAGAGAAATTGATATTTTGATCTGGTTTTTGTGAAAGTGGCTAGGGCTTCTGCATATTGGAAAATGGAATATATATGTCTGTTTAGCATTGTTAATCATGATTAATTGAAATGGTAATTGGAAATTTGGTTAATGAGGTGTTTTTGCCATTTTGCTAAAATCCAAGCCAAATTACATGGGGTGTATGAATGTGCATGAATTTGGGCTTTGGGCAATCTCTAAATGTGATTTCAGAACCATTCCAATTGGCACAAAGTGTTGAAAATGCTTAAATTGAAAGTCCATTTTTTCACTTCACTTAATTTAATTCATGCTACTTTGAAAATGGCCATTTTGATTGGTAAACTTTTGATGAATTGTGATGACAAATTTGGAAAGAGGGCATCAAATAGGACTTGTAGCAAAAAACCCCACCCAATTTGGCCAAATGGTTTGGAAGATATGCCACTTTGAAGTTCAAAAATTTCTGAAAATGATTTGATCATAACTTGCCAACCATACATGGGAATTGAGGAGAAAAACTTTCTATTTTTGGCAAATTCCAATTACAGGTCAACTTTCTATTTTTGGAAATTTCTTGTTTGACTTCAAATTCTTCAATGTGGATGCTTGACATGTTATATGAGGCTTATATGGACTTGAATGAGGCCTCTCAGACCAATTCCCACCATCCAATTACTGATTAAATGCACAGTTGACCAACAGTTGACTTTCTAGGGTTTCTGGTAGACTACACACTGACTGATGACTTCTGAGCAATCAAACCTTGACCAAATCACTTCAAAAGGACCCCTAGGTCATATGAACATGTTGAACCAACCCTAGGGCCTTGTCTCAATGGAGATTGCACTGGCTTGCTTGACTGACTGATCTCCTGACCAGTTTGACCTAATTCTTCTGAATGGCTTGCACTTGGGCAAAAGGGACAATGCAATGTTATGCAGTGGACCATGTTAATGCTATGACCTAATATGAGAATGTATGTACAAAAGGTAGGTGCAAATTTGAGGTGCTACAGCTGCCCCTATTCAATCAGCTGGGAACCCGAACGGATGATAGCAACGGCTGTCAGACTTTCAGGGTAAACAGGGATTGAATACCAAAGAACCGTAGAAATTTGCACCCTGATGGATATGATACAAGAAGAACCACGTCATTTACCGATGACGACTGCAAGACAAACTTCAAGAAAGCAAAACCATTTACCGATGGTTGGATACTGGAAACTTGATATTTACCGATATCAACTTCAGCGAGACCATTTACCGATGGCTGCTCCAACTGGGGATTCGATATTTACCGATATCGAAGAAAACAGGGCCATTTACCAATGGCGGATGAAACTGGGCATTCGATATTTACCGATATCAAAGCAAACGGGGCCATTTACCGATGGCGTCTCCACTTGGGGAGGAACAAAATATATTTGTAACGGAATCAGACAAGACGTTTACCGACGACTCTTGGGGATTTTGATTTTATTAACAAGAAAGTAACACACGACCAGACATTTACCGATGACTGGGATGAGACTCGACGTTTACCGACATCGAAAGATGATGTTTACCGACATCCAAAAACGACCAGACATTTACCGATGATTGGGAAAAATTTACTGGGAAGAGAAAAACAAATACTCGCAACCGGAAACCAGATAGGACATTTACCGATGACTCTACTGGGGATCTCTAGCTGGGGATTATCAGACATTTACCGATGACTGAGGAAACTCGACGTTTACCGACATCGAAAGATGATGTTTACTGACATCAAATAAAGACGACCAGACATTTACTGATGACTGGGGTGAGACTCGATGTTTACCGACACCGAAACAATGGTGTTTACCGACACCAAAAAAAATGATGACCAGACATTTACTGATGACTGGGGTGAGACTTGATGTTTACCGACACCGAAACAATGGTGTTTACCGACACCAAAAAATGACCAGACATTTACTGATGACTGGAGAGAAAACTCGATGTTTACCGACACCGAAACAATGGTGTTTACCGACACCAAAAAATGACCAGACATTTACTGATGACTGGAGAGAAAACTCGATGTTTACCGACACCGAAACAATGGTGTTTACCGACACCAAAAAATGACCAGACATTTACTGATGACTGGAGAGAAAACTCGATGTTTACCGACACCGAAACAATGGTGTTTACCGACACCGAAACAATGAACACACGCGGGTGCTGATATGACGCTTACTGGTATCACAAGAACGACATCTTAAGCATGCCAAGGCAAGGCTGATCACTTGCTGAGGCGGGGGTCTCACTGGGGAGAAACAAACTTTCTGTCACCAACGGGTGAGGAAATAAACCTCTGTGGGGATATCAATCCTGAATGTTGTCAAAGCAACTGTAGCAGACGTGCTGTGCTGATGTTGAACAAAAATGATCCGCCTCTGCTGGGGATACAGTCTGGTAGGTTTCGAACATAATGAATGCATATGTTTGAATTTTTCTATGGCGTAATGCTCCATATATGAATGGAAATGCTATGCATTTTGAGGATGCAATGATTACTACATGCAATGCAAAATGATGAAAACTCCGCCGGGGACTACACAGGATGACTGTGCTGAGAAATCATCGATACAAAACTGCTGGGGAGAAAAACAAGGCAACTGCCGGGGAACCATCAATACAACTCCGCTAGGGGAAGACAAGGCAACTCGCTGGGGAGAATATAAAGCAACTTGCTACTGACAAAACCGGCAACTTTGCTAGGGACGGCCCAACCAATCCACAAGTAGGATGAACTCTGCTCTGGGAAATAACTGCTCCGCTGGGGAAGATAAACCAGGCAACTCTTTGGGGATAATATTCGACGGGAGTAACAAGATGACTTTACCAAGGAGTGATAAAGCGGCTTCACTGGGGAAGACTCAAACAAGCCTCAGGTAGGATAAACTCTGCTTTGGGGAATAACTACTACTCCGCTGGGGACGACCCACGCAATCCACAGGTAGAATAGATTCAAGATGGGGATGCACACACCGATCTGATACTGAAACCTGTCCAATCCACTGGTAGGATGAACTATGCTGGAGAAATATTTCATGAAACCCGCTCCACTCGGGGACGACCTAACCAATCCATAGCTAGGAGAAAAACTTTCTTCTGGGAAATAACTGCTGGAGAATGCCCACAGGTGACGACCTGCAAAACGGAGTAACAGATGCCCCCAGGGGATACATGGACAAGATACGCTCAAGTGTCCTCAACATTCAAAATGATTTTCAAATGTTTTAATCTTTTGCACGTTATTGTTTAGCCTTCATGTTTTTATATGCAATGTTTATCAAAAATTCGGACGTTTTTGCAAACAAAACAGTAAAAGTAAAAACAAGAGAGCAATTTATCTGAATAACGACTTTTATTGATGAAAAATGTGCCTGAAGAGGCAAATACATTGGGAAGCAATTCCTAGGAAGAGGTAATTGCGCACAAAAGGAAAATAAACTATCCTAATGGCAATGTGAACACGGCATCCATTGTTTCCCAATTCTGTTATAACTCATAGATCATCAGTTTTTCTCCCAACTCCTTGCTTTCTGAGAAGACTGACTGGACCGATCACATCTTTCGAGATGGCAGCTGACGAAGCGCGATGAAGTACAGATAACTCAGACTGTAGTCTTCGCTTTAATCCCTCTTTTGGCTGGATTGCCCTTTCGGGTTTTCAATCCACCGGGATACCCATTTTTGCCTAAGCCGCCCTTGCGGGTTTTCGACTTACCGGGTGTACAAATTCTTTTCATTTTTATCCCTAATTTTTGCCCGAACCTTTTCTTTCTGTTTTTGGTTCGCCGGGATGCCCCTTTTTTTTGCCTGGACTCTTTTTTTCTTTTTGTCCAGCGGGTCAATTTATGCGAAGTATTTTTTGACTACATCTGAGTTAACAGGGGACGGGAAATCTTCACCATCCATTGTTGTAAGCATCAAGGCTCCACCGGAGAAGACCTTCTTCACAACATATGGACCTTCGTAATTAGGAGTCCACTTGCCCCTGTTATCCGTACCGGGAGGAAGGATCCTCTTCAGAACTAGATCACCAGTCTGAAATGTCCGAGGATGCACTTTCTGGTCAAAGGCTCGCTTCATCCTTCTCTGGTATAATTGCCCATGGCACACAGCTGCTAACCGTCTTTCTTCGATAAGGCTTAACTCATTAAACCTTGTACGAATCCACTCGGCTTCGTCCAGCTTAACATCCAATAATACCCTCAGAGAAGGGATCTCCACTTCAACTGGTAGGACTGCTTCCATACCATACACAAGGGAGTAGGGGGTTGCCCCAGTCGACGTACGTACTGAGGTTCGGTACCCATGTAAAGCGAAAGGCAGCATCTCATGCCAATCCTTGTACGTAACGACCATCTTCTGCACAATCTTCTTGATATTCTTGTTAGCCGCCTCTACAGCACCATTCATCTTCGGTCTGTAAGGAGAAGAGTTGTGATGTTCAATCTTGAAATCTCTGCAAAGCTCTTTCATCATTTTGTTGTTGAGATTTAAACCATTGTCAGTGATGATTCTCTCAGGGACTCCATGTAACACCTCAAAATTTGCCCTCCTCTCTTGGGACTAGCTTAACATATTACATATCATTTTTAGGTCATTAGGCATTGCATAGTGCATATCATGTGGTTACATTGTGCAAGTTATCCTCCTAAGTCTTGGTCAGCAGATAAGAGGTGGAGATGCAAGCCTAGGGTTTTATTGACTGATCATTAGCCATCTGAGGAGTGGGCTATGAATTAGGGTTTTGTGATTCTCAAGGAGATTGGTCCTTATCTTGTTTGAAATGATTCATCATCATCATCATGGTTTGTCATCATCAAGTGTTGGAGCATATATCTTGAGATTAGGGTTTTGACCACTGGTCAACCCTAATCAATTGCATTGGGCCAATCAGGGCATGGCTAGGAGATGGGGTCTATGATGGAGATGGGGATCATTTCATGGTTATATGGAGCTTATTGAGGCTAGGGTTTCATCCTTGAGCCATTTCATCAGGGAATTGGGGCTCAGATTGATCAATGCATTGCCAGATTCATCTATCAGTTGAAAAAGTCAACTGTGGTCAACTGTGCTTGATTTTATGGATTTGGAGGTGGGATTGAGTTGGATACACTTCATTCATGTTGGAACAAGTTTCATTTGACATGTCAAAGCTCAAGAATGAAGAAAATAAAGTCAGAACAAAAATTGCCAAAAATAGAAAGTGACTTGTAATGGAAGTTTCCAAAAATGGAAAGTTTTTTACCACAAAATTACGTGTCCAAGGAAGCTTCAAATGAAAATTTGTTCAACATGAAAGTTGTAGATCTTGTTCTTACCTTTCCAAAAAGTCCAAGAACTTGAAATTTCCATGTATGGTTGACAAGTTATGGTCCATTCAATTTCAAAAAAGACCTATAATCAAAGTGGCATAACTTTCACATGGAGTGTCCAAAATGAATGATCTTTTTATGAGCAAACTCCATTTAACATGTACTTTCATGGTGCATAATTGGAATTTATCAAAAATGGTCAATGCAAAAGGTCAATTTTCAAGTGTACAATTAAAATCCAAGGGCAAAATGGTCCAACTTGAGAAATAATGGGAATTTTGGAATGGGAGTTTTTGCAACACATCACATATGCCAAATAGAAATGGTTTGGACTGTCATAAGTTTTCAAGGTGCAATATTTGGCTAGGCCATTTTGGAACTTGCACTTAAAATGCAAAATTTGGCATGACATAGTGAAAATGAAAAATACAATGCCAATTGCTATGAAACCAATTCCAACACATTCCAAATGGTATTTAGAGGATGTATGAGCTGTCATGAGCTGTCATATGGTGATATTTGGCAAAGGCATTTTTGAGCTTTCACTAAAATTGCACATTAAGCTAATCAAATTCATTTTGCTAATTGGTGATTAGGAGTTAATTAAGGGATGGTATATATGGTTAATCATAACTGAAATGTTGATTACAATCATATTCACCAAGATCTGTAACAGAATTTCACCAAAAACCTCTCAAATTCTCCAAAAAGCTTCATCACTTTTTCTCATCAATCTTCATCAATTCTTGATCAAAGTGCAAAATTCCTTTTGCTTCATCTTCCATAAACCATTAGCTTCAACTGTTTTGGTGATTTGGAGCAAGAAAGCATTGGATTCGTGACTGTCCAAAGTGTGTTCAACAATGGTGAATTGAGATTTCTTGCACTTGGATCAACATTGAGCTGAAGCACGAGTGTCTAGCACCTTCCTCAAACTTCTTCTTGATCTGTTTTGCATCATTACACCTTGAAGCTTCCAAATCCACTGCTGCCTTCATCAATTGGTAAGTTTTCGAATCTTACCATTCCTTTAATTATCATGTGCGTTTTGTAGAGCTTGCAATGTAGATCAACATGCTAGGTGTAGTTTTTGGAATGATTAACTATAGAGAGAGTAATCGTGATTTTTAGTTTGATGTTCATAACTTCAAACGATCGATCCGTGAGATACAGTAGGAATTAGGATGAATTAGTTACATATTTGGAATCTACATGCTCATACGGTTCCAATGGTTATAAATTTGTGGATTTTGGTGAGGTTTTGTTGTTCATGCATTTCTGGTGATTCATGATGAAGAACGAGGATGTTTTTGCGTTTTTCTGGAAAAAGGCTCGTGTAGATCTTCTATTCTTCGCTTCCGTTTTCAAATTATGTTTCCCGCCTTCTGTTAACCAATGAGCGCACGCCAGCGCATTAATGCCAACGACGTCGTTTGGCTGTGGCGTTAGAATATTACCAAAATGCCATTTCTGCATTTAATTATATATTATTTCATTTCTTTTTCTCATTTTAGTTTCATTTTGTTACAAGAACTTCAAAAATTCCTATAGGCTTCATTTTTCATCCAATTTTAGTGAGACTTTTTGTGCCATGCTCATGAGAATGTGTAGAATTTTATGATGATTTTTGTGAAATTTTTGCACGTGTGGAAATTTGATTGGCCTATTGATTTTGTTCATGTGTGCATTTTGGATACACTTTGCCAAAACCATCATGAAATGCTCATACTTCCAAAGAAATGAATGAAAATTTTTGTGCTTATTCTGGACATGTTGATGGTGATTTCCATGTAGAGTTTATGATTTTTGGATACTTGGTTGATTAGATATGAATTTTTGGATTAAGGTGTGACAATTTGTGTCACACCAAGCTAGGTCAACTTTCTGATTTTATTTAAAATGCTTAGGGATGTTGGTTTGAGCTGAAATTTTGTGTGGATGATCATTGATATGTCAAGATAACATGTGAGTTTTGCTGGAATTTTTGATGTCATTTTCTAATTGATTGATAATTTTCTTCTCTGTATGCTCATTTGGTAACCTTGTGTGACACATGTTGGCATTTTGCTTGTGAAATTCTCATATGGTATTGGATGAAGATGAAATTTGATATGAGCATTGTAGACACCTTATAGGACATCATGGTTTTGATCCCATTCATTTCTAATATGTTGTCACTGTTTTATGAATTATTGAAATGGATGCTTGCTTGGATGTCTTGAATTGGCTTACATAATTGTGTCTGGACTTTTTGATTTTCATTGACCTACTTTCTTTTGTCCAATTGAGCTGAAAATTGACATGCTACTTGTTGATTGTGTCCTGTTTAGGTGTGAATTATTTGAGGATTTTTGGAATTGTTTTGGTATGCTTTTGAGTGAAATAGTTCTGTTTGGTCTTTTGGTGTTGCAAATTGCATGATTGATGTTAAATTGTGCATGAAATGATAATGGTGATTGATATGAGCATGGGACCAATTGCATTTGCTTTTGGTTTGTTTTAATTTGATTTTGGTTGAATTGCACTTGCTGTTTAGAATTTTTTATCCCTTTTGGACCCTAGGCTTGGCCTAGTGGTCTTGTTTCTCACATTTGGTTTGGATTTTCAGGATGAAATGCATAATGCTTAAGGAGATTGCTTCAAGGCAATTTGAATTGAGTTTGGTTGATGTTTATAAACTAACTTGACTTTGTGTTGTAGGTTTGATGCTTGAGCTTGGGCTTATAGCTTGCACTTGTGTGCATTGACTTGTGTTGTCTGTATAGATTAACATTTGCTGTTTACTGTTTGTCTGTCTGAGTACTGATGATACTTGATTGATTTCAGGTACATTTAGTCGCTTACAGTTCTTTAAGAACTTGCTTGCTTCTGCTTGGTTTTTTAACCAGTTGAGGTAGAATCTCTATACTTCATGTAGTCTGGAAGACCTGGCCTGTTACTTGGCCAGGCAACTGTCTGAAGTCCTCCTTAAGAGGCGATGTTTGTGGTTGTTTACATTTGTGCCCAAGCAGGTGAAGACCTCTATGAGGCAATTGGTGGATCAAAGGGATATGCAATCTATCCCCCGCTATTCTGTTGAGTCGTCCCTCTGCTCACACGGCTGTGTGTTGATGCATTGGGACACAAACCCAAGATCTTGTGCTGTTGCACAATCGAGTCAGAGTCTTGAGCGTAGAAGGGTCCCTCCATTCTGGACCCACGCTCCTTTGTCTGAAGCTCTCCCTGGTCAGGGATAAGAGCTGTGAAGTCTAATCTTCACTCACCTTTCATCTGCTTCACCTTAGCCCCGTAATGGCAAGGTTAAGAGCGAATACTACCCATGTACAGATGACTTGCTTCGGCAGTCAAACCCATTGTTTGAGCCTCACTTAACTGGTTATAGTGTGTGCTTTGTGAATATTTGCTTGAAACGCTTGTTTTGTATGCTTGTATGCTTGCTTCTTTCCTGGATAGGATTAGCTTGCTGTTGTGCAAGTAGGTAGAAACCACAACATAGGGCAATGATGCATGACAACACTAGGCTCGAGTACAGCTCCCTGGTAGTGTGTCTTCCCTTGGTTTCTGGCTAAATTTTCTTTCCCTTTCAGGGGAACTACGTCGCCCTGATCCTCATGCCAGATGAGGTACGTAGGCATGAGACCGCGCGAGGTCTCTCCAGGCACCCTTTTCTTTTTTGCGTGTGTTTTGTTTGGCAGCTATCAGGCTCGAGTTCCCGACTCCCTGTTAGTCTGTGTGTGCCGTTTCTTCTGACGTCTCAGCGTCTCTTCTGGCTTGCTCGATGACTTGTAGGCTCGAGTTCCCGACTCCCTACTAGTTTGCGTGTTCTTCCTTTCCCTTGAGGGGGAACTACATCGCCCTGATCCTTGTTCCAGACGAGGTATGTAGGCAGGAGACCGTGCGAGGTCTCTCCGGGCAACTTTTTTTCTTTTTGTGTGCGTTTGCTTGTTATCTGCTTGTGTGTCAGGATATGGACGTAAGCCCAGCGATTGGCTGTACGTATCCTGATTGTGTTTGTTTGGTTCGGAAGCTGACGTAATTCCATCGAGTGGTTGTCGGGTTCCAGGTTTGCCTGTGGGTGTGTGTGTCTTGTTTGGCGTGCGTGAGCCGAACTACGGCAGCTCTGATTCTCGTTCCCGACGAGATACGTAGGCATAGGATGCGACGTCCTATCGAGCTCTCTTCTTCTTAACCCCACCTGTGTTGTCTTAGCGTGTGTGTATGATGTTTGTCTGTTTATTTTAGCAACCTTTTCTTTTCTTAGAGCGTGGATCCCGTCGAGTACGACGGACGTGAGGGGTGTTAATACCTTCCCCTTGCGTAACCGACTCCCTTACCCTTTCTCTTTGGTCGCGAGACCATGTCTTTCCAGGTTTCTCTGAGCGTTTCCTTTCCCTATCTTGGGATAAATAACGCGCAGTGGCGGCTCTGTGTTGTTTTTGTTTCAGCCTCGCCGGTTGTTTTTCGCGGATGCGACACTCCATAATGACAGATGATTTCTTTCTTGATGAACCGGGCAACCACTTGTTTGGTAACACTGGCAAAAGAAGCTGCTTCTACCCATTTGGTGAAGTAATCGATCGCGACCAAGATGAAGCGATGTCCATTCGAAGCAGTAGGCTCAATCTTCCCAATCATATCAATGCCCCACATGGCAAACGGCCAAGGCGAATTCATGACATTCAACGGGCTTGGTGGTACATGCACCTTATCAGCATAAATTTGACATTTATGGCACTTCCGAGCATACTTGAAGCAATCGGATTCCATAGTCATCCAGTAATATCCTGCTCTTAACAGTTTCTTTGACATCGCATGACCACCAGCATGGGTACCAAACGAACCCTCGTGCACTTCTTGCATCAGCATGTCTGCTTCGTGTCTATCCACGCATCTGAGCAAGACCATGTCAAAATTCCTTTTGTACAACACGTCATCCTGATTCAAATAAAAGCTTCCAGCTAGCCTTCTCAGGGTCTTCTTATCATTCTTTGATGCACCTTCAGGATACTCTTGAGTCTTGAGGAAGTTCTTGATATCATAATACCACGGTTTCTCATCAATCGCAACAGACTCGGCTGCAAACACATACGCAGGCCTCTCGAGTCGATTCACTGCAACATGTGGTACATGATTCCACCAATGAACCTTTATCATGGAAGATAAAGTAGCTAAGGCATCAGCCATCTGATTCTCATCCCGGGGGACATGATACAACTTCACCTTCTTGAAGAACGTCAGTATTCTTCTGGTGTAATCTCTATACGGAATCAAATGCGGTTGGTTCGTATTCCAATCTCCATTGACCTGATTGATCACTAGAGCTGAATCTCCAAATATGTCAAGAGTTTTGATTCTCAGGTCGATGGCTTCTTCTATCCCCATGATACAAGCCTCATACTCAGCTTCATTGTTGGTGACGTCAAAAGTCAATCTGGCAGAGAAAGGTATATGAGCCCCTTTGGGATTAATGAGCACTGCCCTAACACCGTTACCGTTCATATTCACAGCCCCATCGAACATCAGTGTCCACTTGTCATCAGGATCTGGTCCTTACTCGACAAGCGGCTCTTCACAATCTTTTATCTTTAGATACATGATGTCTTCATCAGGGAATTCAAACATCATCGGCTGATAGTCATCAATTGGTTGCTCGGCAAGATAGTCTGACAGAATACTACCTTTGATGGCCTTCTGCGACGTGTACTGAATGTCATATTCTGTTAAAATCATTTGCCATCGAGCAACGCGCCCGGTGAGAGCCGGCTTCTCAAAGATGTACTTGACTGGATCCATCTTGGAAATCAACAAGGTAGTATGGTTCAACATATACTACCTTAGTCGGCGAGCAGCCCAGGCCAAAGCACAGCAAGTTTTCTCGAGCAGTGAATATCTTGTTTCACAGTCGGTAAACTTTTTGCTAAGGTAGTATATGGCATGCTCTTTTCGACCAGACTCGTCATGCTGCCCCAATACACACCCCATCGAGTTCTCGGTAACTGATAGGTACATTATCAATGGTCTCCCAGGAACTGGAGGGATTAGGATTGGAGGATTCTGTAAATACTCTTTTATCTTGTCAAAGGCTTTCTGACAATCATCATTCCACTTGATCGCCTGATTCTTTCTAAGCAGTTTGAAAATTGGTTCACACGTGGCAGTTAGGTGAGATATGAACCTTGCAATGTAGTTCAACCTCCCTAAAAACCCACGGACTTGCTTCTCTGTTTTTGGTTCAGGCATCTCTTGAATAGCCTTGACTTTCGCTGGATCGACCTCAATCCCTTTTTCACTGACAATGAAGCCTAACAGCTTCCCTGATCTCACCCCAAACGTACACTTGTTCGGATTCAGCCTCAGTTTGAACTTGACCAACCTGTCAAACAACTTCTGCAAATTAACCAGGTGCTCCTCTTCTGTCTGCGACTTCGCAATCATATCATCCACGTACACTTCTATTTCCTTGTGCATCATGTCATGAAAGAGAGTCGTCATTGCCCTCTGATAGGTAGCACCGGCATTCTTCAGCCCAAATGGCATCACTTTGTAGCAGAATGTGCCCCAAGGTGTAATGAATGTCGTCTTTTCCATGTCCTCTGGCGCCATTTTGATCTGATTATAGCCCGAGAAACCGTCCATGAAAGAGAATACCGAGGATTGAGCCGTATTATCCACCAATACATCGATGTGAGGTAATGGGAAATCATCTTTTGGACTCGCTCTGTTCAAATCCCGGTAGTCGACACACATTCTGACTTTGCCATCCTTCTTCGGCACAGGAACAATGTTGGCTACCCACGGTGGATAACTGGTAACAGCCAGAAAACCTGCATCCCACTGCTTTTGAACCTCTTCCTTGATCTTGACAGCCATATCAGGACTCGTTCTGCGAAGCTTCTGCTTGACCGACGGACACTCTTCTCTGAGGGGTAGTCGATGCACCACAATGTCTGTATCCAACCCAGGCATATCTTGATATGACCAGGCGAATATCTCCACATATTCTCTTAGCATCTCAATCAGCCTCCTCTTGACAGAGTCCTCTAGAGCAGCCCCAATCTTGATCTCTCTTCTGGCGTCCTCAGTACCCAGATTAACAATTTCCAACTCCTCTTGATGAGGTTGGATGATCCTTTCCTCCTGCTTCAGTAGTCTGACCAATTCTGCGGGGAGTTCACAGTCTTCCTCACTCTCCTCTTCGGCTTGGAAGATGGGATTATCAAAATCATATTGAGCCATAACAGAATCGTTCACAGTGGATTCCATGAGATCACTTCTGCATGTTAATGCCTTATTTTAGAAAAAGAGTTCAAAAAAGTCATAAAAACAAAAACATTGCCATTTTTATTGTTTTGAAAAATGAAAACGAAAAATAGAAAGACAGGGATCATAAAATTTGATTGCAAAACGTCCTTTATTTATGATAATCATTAAAACATGATGAGGCCCTACAATGAACCACTACGCCTTGGGCAGAACGTAGGGTTTTCATGCAAAATGAAAAAAACAAAGGAAAATTACTCTGTCAGAAGAGTAACTTGAACCACTTCTTCAGCCGTCCAATTGTTGATAGACTCCCCTGGTGCACACGGGCGAACCCAGACGTCTAGATCACAATCATCATCACAGTCCTCACCAGTTGCAAAGACGTCTCCATGATTCATCAGCCCAGCGCTGGTAAAGGTGCTCGGACCCACACTTTGCTCTTCTTGGAGAGGCTCATAACCAATACCGAACTTGTCTTCCTTAACAGGCAAGTCTACCATCTTGCCCCAGCCCTCAGCCCTACCGGAGTCAACCACCTCCTTGGCTTGCTTGTAAGAAGCAATCGAAGCACCCGGCTTCCTCTGCTCAGCATAAGCTACCTTCTCAAGCGCCACGGTCTCAAATGCCTGGCATAATGTTTCATGGATCTCGCCATCCACCTCGACATACTTGAACGAGGATAGGTGACTCACCAGAATCTCTTCTTCTCCACACACGGTCACAATCTGACCGTTCCAGACATACTTGAGTTTTTGATGGAGAGTCGACGAGACTGCCCCAGCCGCGTGAATCCACGGACGCCCCAACAAATAGCTATAGGCGGGTTGAATGTCCATTACATAGAAAATGATGTCGAAAACTTCCGGACCTATCTTCACTGGCAAGGTAACTTCACCAAACACAGAACGTTTGGATCCATCAAATGCGCGCACAATAAGGTCACTGGGAGTGAGCACAACTCCCTCAACATCAATCTTCTTCAAAATCTGCTTTGGCAGGACATTCAAGGACGACCCGGTGTCTACCAATACGTGAGACAGAACAGCACCCTTGCACTCCATAGTGATGTGCAAGGCTTTGTTATGATTACGACCCTCAGGCGTTAAGTCTAGGTCAGTGAAACCTACACCATGCCTGGTGCTCACGTTGGCCAACACACCCTCCAGTTGGTTGACGGAAATCTCTTGCGGTACGTATGTCATGTTCAACATCTTCAACAAAGCATCACGGTGTGCCTCAGAGCACAACAGCAAAGAGAGGATTGAAATCTTGGATGGAGTCTGGTTGAGCTGATTTACGATCTTGTAGTCACTCTTCTTTATGATCTTCATGAATTCCTCCACATCCTTTTCAAATGAACCCTCATCCTCCTTCTGAGCCGGTTCCTCGTCAACGACAACCTGTTTGCCCTTCGCCCTAGCGGATGCCTCAGCATTAGCATCTCTCAATGGCTGAGGAGCAAACAGTCGTCCACTCCGGGTAAAACCTCCTGGTCCACCAACGTTGTCCACCACAGGACTCACAACCACAGGAGTTTTAACCGGTGCACTGATGGTCACAGGCGCTTGACTTGCTGGCCTCACCTGATTATCAGCCCTTCGATTGCTGCGATAGGCATTATCATACCTCCAAGGGACAGCCCTACTATTCTCAAACGGTCTTCTTCCAGACGCAACGATAGTAGTCGGAGCACTGATGGTTACCGGAGCGGAGATGGTAACTGGAGTACCACTTGCTGCAGATGAACTAACAACCCCTCGTTCTCGTCCTTCAGCCGGTTTAAAGTAGATGGTGACAGTTGACACCGACCCATTATCTTTGACAGCCCGACTGAACTGCACACAACCCTCATCGATCAGCTTTTGAATACCAGCCTTCAACTGGTCACAACCATTAACAGCTTCGACACAATCAAAACAACCCTCAATACAGCCTGGGTAGACACCCCCATTCAGCAGACGGCCTTTTACTACCAGCAGAGAAGTTTGAACATCATCCACATTATCAACTAGATCTTCAGCTTCTCCCCCTTCAATATTGTTCACCCTATGTCCTCCATGCTGAGGCATAGGATTGTTCACTACGTTAGGTACCGGAGCAAAGTTGATCGCCTTGGCATCGATCAAGTCTTGAACCTTATGCTGCAAAGCCCGACATTTCTCAGTGTGGTGCCCCGGAATGAAAGTCACAGCGGACGTTGGCGTCGTATCCAGGTGGCAACACCGTTGGCGGAGCCATTGTACGCAACTCGACAAACCCTAACCGGAGTAGTTCGGGCAATAGTTCGGCGTACGACATTGGCAATGGATCAAAACGTCGATCAGCCATCCTCTGTCTGGGCTGATACGGACGTTGTTGCTGTTGTTGTTGCTGTTGCGGTTGTTGAACCCTTTGTTGTTGTTGACGAGGCTGAGGTGTAGGAATGGTCACTGCGGCTACCGGGCGATATTGTTCTCTACTCACACTTCCTCTGTACACATTCCCTCGGTGTTGTACAGCATTGGTTTCACCTTCTCTACGGCGAGGTGCCCCAGAGAAGGGTTTCTTTGATGACGAAGAAGACCCCACATCATGAATCCTACCTGCCTTGATCAGACTTTCGGTTCTCTCGCCACAGATGACGACATCAGAAAAACTACCGAATGGGCAGCTTCCCATCCGGTCCATAAATACACCTTGCAAAGTGCCTATAAACATGTCTGTCAACTCCCTTTCCAGCATAGGGGGTTGAACTCTCGCAGCAAGCTCGCGCCATCTCTGGGCGTACTCTTTACAGCTCTCGTTGTTTTTCTGACACAGACTCTGCAGCTGAGTCCGGGTCGGTGCCATATCCATATTATGTTTGTACTGTCTGAGGAATGCTTCACCCAAATCCCTCCAGCATCTGATCGAATCTCTTTTCAACTCCCTGTACCAGTCCAAAGACGCCCCAGATAGGTTGTCTTGAAAAAAATACATCCACATCTTCTCGTCGTCAGTATACGCCGAGATCTTTCGATAGTATGCCTGCACATTAGTGCAAGGACAAGAGGTGCCGTTGTATTTGTCGAAAGTGGGTGCTTTGAACTTGTGTGGGATTCTCAGACCTTCCACTAATCCCATATTAGTTACATCAAAACCGAGAGAGTTTTGACATTCCATAGCCCGGATCTTCTCAGCAAGGGCCTCAACTTTGCGGTCTCTCGCATCATTCCTTCCCAAAATGTCGTCGTCTTCGCTGAGCATAGTGAACAAATCCTCTTGTCTGTCGACAATCGGAACTCGATTACGGGCCGGAGCATGGATTACTCGGGCATTAGCAGTATCTGGAGCAATCGATTGACCGTCGACTCGAATACCCCTCAATTCTTCACCTACAGCATAGTTGTTGATGGGCACAGCAGCAGCAGGGTTATCATTGATCGGGCCTCCCTCTGGAAGAGCTTGGTTGGGCGGCGGAACTACAGCTTCTTGCCTCTGAACTAGAGCTCGGAGTTCTTCTTGCCCTTGCGCAACCCCTTGCATCATGTGCATGAACTGGGCCATGTTAGCCCTCATCTCTGCTAACTCAACTTGTACTTGATCCATGTTCCTTTGATGGTTGAGTCTTGTTGAGTAGCGATGCGGTCTTTGATCAGCTATCCTGCCTGAACACATGAACCAAAGTGAGAAGTCGGCACAAGAACACCTGTTATGCAAATGAGATGAGTATGATGTTAATGATGCATATGATGCACATGATATGCTCATTTCTCAGGAATTCAAAGAGCCTGATCCATCTTCAAAAGATGGCAACCTGCAGCGACAAGAGAACAACAAAATACAAGGTAAATGAGAACAACAGGGAACACCAACAACCTTATCTATAAATAAGAGTAAAAAGATCATACAACCAAGACAACAAATATTCGGAGTACAAACAAATGAATCCCATCCAACAAGCCTGGAGGTGATTCTCAAAATAAACAACAAAGGTACAATCTAAGACAAACGGTCTTCCGGAATGAGGGTCTTCAGGTACTGGCACTGGTCTATCAACAATGTGCATTCTGAACATTCTGGTAGAGGGATGATCTTCTCCTTCAATTGTCTTCTAAGTTCTAAAACTTCTCCTCCAAGATAATTCTCTGATGTCTGTCTCAAGTTTACCTCCTTCTTCAGCTGGATGTCTTTGTCTCTGAGTTGCTTCTCTAGGTCTCTGATCTTCTTCTGATAGTTGGCTTCTGCTCTCTGCAGCCTCAAGCACTCCCGATGCTCTGCATCCAACACAGATTCCATCTCCTCGTAAGATCTCTTCTTGCTCCTTGCTCTGCTAGCATCTTCTCCTTGCACTTCCCTGAGTTGATGGGCCAAGTTCAACTTATCAGCGTTGGCTTTGTACAACTCCATCTGGGTGTCTTGCTCCTTCTCTCTCAACCGGCGACTCTCCATCAGAGCTTGCTTATAGTGCTCAGCAGGCACACTATCAGCAAGGATCAAAGGTGGTTGTTCCTGCAACGGCTCCATCCTATCGTAGGGTAGCAACAAAGTTTCCACTCTCTTCTTTACCCAATCAGTGTAATCAGGCATGGCAATGGCAAACTTCTTCCCTAAGATAGTTCCATCCTTCACTCCAACAGACCTCCAAGCTCTTCCTATCTGCTCCAATCTAGTCGGGTCACTCTGCTTCTCAAAACACACACTTTCAGCTACCTCAGCTTCAAGTGGTTTTCCCTTCATTACAAACCCTAACTGACGAAGAGAAAGAACTGGATTATAGTTTATGCAACCCTTGGTCCCCACGAGTGGCACGTTCCGGAATTCTCCACAACTCATAATAACATTCTTCACATCCATCCGGTAAGATTGCCATCTGATGTCATAGGAAGTAAGCGACATGACCCTCTGAGTCCACTTAAGAGTGCTCTGAGTATCCATAAAGGGTCCACTGACTGGCAGAAGGGACATGAACCATCTGAGTAGGAGAGGTAGACAACATCTGATAGCTCCACCCTTACCATGCCTACTGTGAATAGCATAGTAAGTGTCAGCTAACAGAGTAGGAACTGGATTCCTTCCAATGAAGACACTGATGGCCGCATGGTCAACGAAATTGGGCATGCTTGGGAATAGGACGATCCCATAGATCATGGCAGCAAACTGGGCGTGAAAAGCTTCCCAATTCCCCTTCTTTGCTTCTTCTCTGGCAACTCTCAGCAGAAACTTCAATGGCAGACCCACTACTTCCCCACTGGGCTTCCAGTTATCACAAACTTCTTTGACACTCAACCGGAGAGCTCTGGCAACAACTCTGAAGTCAACTTCCCTTGGTACATCCAAGAAAGGAACCTGATGCTGAATCTGGACACCCAACAAAATAGAATACTCCTCGAGAGTAGGTGCCAACTGATAGTCTTGGAAGGTGAAACATCTAAGCTCCGGGTCGTAGAACTGAAGAAGAGTCTGCAGCGGCACCGGATCGACTACTGTCTTCAACAACGTCAGAATATCCCCAAACTGGTCAACAAATCCCTTCAGACGATCACTAGTCACAAAGCTACCCAACTCTATCAATGAAGTCAACGGCTCACGATGAAAGCTATAGGAACAGGTCTTCCGCTTCGGCTCTGGGACTGTTGCCATCTCTATCAGTGAACAAGCTCTGGAATGTACCTGAGAAATGATATGCATGCAGAGATTAGTTTTTTTTCTTTTTTTTTTCTTTTTTCCTTCTTTCTCTTTTTTTTATTTTTTTATTTTTTATATTGCGTTTCTTTTGAAAATAAATATGCTATGATGCACATGATGCAGACTGGACTGGCTGGCAGTGCATTTCTGAACACAAGGTCGAAGCTTCGGTCTAAACTCAGAACCCAAATCCAACTTGAGAACCCAAGGTCAACTGAGACACTGTTGTCTGAACCCAAAGTCACCAACAGAACCACAAGTCACCAACGGTACCTGTAATAATGATCAAACCCTTCCCCACTCACGGGTGTCGTCTAGGCCAGGGTAAAGTCGAGAGAAACGCAGCATAAATAACCTTTTGCAGAATACCATCATATACACACCTGAAGTATGCAACGACAATATCCCACCAGGGTCTGAACTGCTCGTGATATCAATGTTCCGCTAAGTGGCGCAATACCACCCGCTTCCCATGAATCACTCTATTCCTAAGCATCCTAGATTTCACTCATGGTCTGGGTACTGGACCTTTTACCTCAAGTGACTCCCACCCCAACAAAGAGAAACAGACAACCAGCCAGATGAATAATGAATGTGAATGAATGCAAACATAAGTGCAAACATAAATGCAAACAATAAACAATGAATGCAAACAATAAATAATGAACGCAATAACAAAACAGCAAACAGCAACCAAAATCCTAACCTAGAGAGCGCTAGGAGGGACTCGCTTAGGGAAGATGGACCAACACAGGTCAACTTCTCTCTGATCCCCAGCAGAGTCGCCAGCTGTCGCATTACGCGAAAAACCGGCGAGAAAACAAGAACAACAGAGCCGCCACCGTGCGTTATTTATCCCAAAAGAGGGAAAGGAAACGCTCAGAGTAAACCTGGAAAAGACATGGTCTCGCGACCAAAGAGAATGGGATCGGGAGTCGGTTATGCGAAGGGAAGGTATTAGCACCCCTACGCATCCGTCGTACTCGACGGGATCCACGCACAATAGAAAGGACAATGGTTGCTAAACACTGCTCACACACACACTGGCTGAAAGAGACACAAGAAAACAGACAAGACTGACTCGGCAGGATACCGCATCCTGGGCCTACTTAGTCTATCAGGCATAGACATCAGAGTCGAAGTAGTTCGGACTGGGAAACGACACATGCTCGCTAGGATGTCGTATCCTATGCATACGTATCTTCTTGGACGAAGAAGAATCAGAGCATTCGTAGCTCGGCTGACACGCACACAAACAAACACTGGCAAAGGCAAACGTGGAGCCCGACTGCCAATCACTGGACTTACATCAACATCCGAACCAAAACACACACAAAGAGGCAAACATGGAGCCCGAATGCCAATCACTGGACTTACATCAGCATCCGAACCAAACAAACCCACACTGGAACCCAAATGCCACTCGATGGACTTATATCAGCTTCCAAGCACACAACAAACACACACAGAGGGATAACACAAAAAGACACAAAGGTTGAAAAAGAAAAAGGGCGCCCGGAGAGATCAGCTCATCTCCTGCCTACGTACCTCATCTGGTATGAGGATCAGGGCGACGTAGTTCCCCTACGCAGGGACACAGGACTAGCCTAACCAGATAACAGAGGGAGACACAACTAGGGAGACTACGACTCGAGCCTAGATGTTATCATGCAAATCATCCCTAAGTTAAGGTTTCTAGCTAACTTGCACAGGAAGCAAGCCTATCCTAATCATGACTCGCACAGGAAGCAAGCCTAAACTAAACCTAACTTGCACAGGAAGCAAGCCTAAACACACAAGCACAAGTAGCACACACTATACACAAGCAATGGGCTCATACAAGGTTAGGTTTTAGTCGAGGGGTCATATCAACCTCAACAAACAAACCTCTGTAACTGGGTAATGTTAGCTCTTAACCTTGCCATTGAGGGGCTAAGGTGAAGCAGATGAAAGGTGGGTGAAGATAAGACTTCACAGCTCTTATCCCTGGCCTGGGAGAGCTGAAGACAAGAATGTGTGGGTTCAGAAAGGGGGAACCCTTCTACACATTTAAAACTGACTCAACTGTACAATTGTACAAGATCTTGGGTTTGTATCTGCAATGCATCAACACAGTGGTGTGAGCAAAGCAGATGACACACAGAATAGCAGGGGATAGATTGCATATCCCTTGGGTTCTGCCAATTGCCTCTTCACTTAGGAGGTCTTTGACTCTATACAAAGACATATGTAAACAGTCACAAACATTGCCTCTTAAGGAGGACTTCAGACAGTTGCCTGGCCAAGTAACAGGCCAGGTCTTCCAGACTACATGAAGTAAAGAAGTTATACCTCAATGCAAATTGCTATTAAGCGAAGCAAAGCAAAGTTCTTAAAGAACTATAAGCAGCTAAAGGTACCAAATTGGAAGCACAGTGATGATTCAGATATTGTTTGGCTGTATGCACTCAAAACAGATGCTCCTAGTGGTTCCAAATGATGAATGGATGAAGGGTTTTGGCTCAGCAATGTTGGAAATAGCTCAAATCGAAGGCTGCCATGGATGGAGCTTGGAAGTAACAGTGCGGTTCCCTTGCTTACAGTTGAGAAATAATGCTCACAAATGCTTCCACAATGATGGTGGATTATGAAACAACCAAACCTAGCTCGTGTTCTTTGAATATTTTTCAGAAAAGTTTCAAAATGAAGAAATGAGAATTTGAGAGAAATTGATATTTTGATCTGGTTTTTGTGAAAGTGGCTAGGGCTTCTGCATATTGGAAAATGGAATATATATGTCTGTTTAGCATTGTTAATCATGATTAATTGAAATGGTAATTGGAAATTTGGTTAATGAGGTGTTTTTGCCATTTTGCTAAAATCCAAGCCAAATTACATGGGGTGTATGAATGTGCATGAATTTGGGCTTTGGGCAATCTCTAAATGTGATTTCAGAACCATTCCAATTGGCACAAAGTGTTGAAAATGCTTAAATTGAAAGTCCATTTTTTCACTTCACTTAATTTAATTCATGCTACTTTGAAAATGGCCATTTTGATTGGTAAACTTTTGATGAATTGTGATGACAAATTTGGAAAGAGGGCATCAAATAGGACTTGTAGCAAAAAACCCCACCCAATTTGGCCAAATGGTTTGGAAGATATGCCACTTTGAAGTTCAAAAATTTCTGAAAATGATTTGATCATAACTTGCCAACCATACATGGGAATTGAGGAGAAAAACTTTCTATTTTTGGCAAATTCCAATTACAGGTCAACTTTCTATTTTTGGAAATTTCTTGTTTGACTTCAAATTCTTCAATGTGGATGCTTGACATGTTATATGAGGCTTATATGGACTTGAATGAGGCCTCTCAGACCAATTCCCACCATCCAATTACTGATTAAATGCACAGTTGACCAACAGTTGACTTTCTAGGGTTTCTGGTAGACTACACACTGACTGATGACTTCTGAGCAATCAAACCTTGACCAAATCACTTCAAAAGGACCCCTAGGTCATATGAACATGTTGAACCAACCCTAGGGCCTTGTCTCAATGGAGATTGCACTAGCTTGCTTGACTGACTGATCTCCTGACCAGTTTGACCTAATTCTTCTGAATGGCTTGCACTTGGGCAAAAGGGACAATGCAATGTTATGCAGTGGACCATGTTAATGCTATGACCTAATATGAGAATGTATGTACAAAAGGTAGGTGCAAATTTGAGGTGCTACACTCAGTACTGCCAATGGAGGATTACTGACCTCCATATGAAGGTGATATTGTTTGGCACAATGACGAGATGCGTAGAAAGAAGAAAGGAAGGCCAAACAGCACACGTATCAGAATAGAGATGGATTCCACAGATAAAATGATAAGATTATGTAGTATCCGTCGTCAACCAGGACACAACAAGAACAACTGTCCCAATCGAAGAGCATCATCTAGGTCTTAAGCTTTTTGTAACATTGTATTTCTGTAACCTTAAATCATTATATATCATTAAGTTTTTGTTACAACGAGGTTCACAACAAACATCAGTACAAAATAAGCCATCTGAAAACATAAATATTTCTAACTGATTACAACAATCAAATTGATGTCGTCTCGACCGAACATCATTTCCCTAACATCCTTATCAGTCTTCATTCGCACCGAACCAAAGATACTGTCAAGTCTCTCAATACTTCTAATTTTTTCCCCTTCTGGTATTTTCCCATCTAACCAACGAACCAACTCCCGCTTCAGTTGATCGAACGTAGTGATGTTCCAGAGCAGCATCAGCATCTGAGGTTCGTCTCTCGCATAAATCACCTTACCGTATCGGCGATGAACACCAAACATGATTGCCAAATGATTGTGTGAGATGTGGATCATTTACTCACACAACGCATCTATTTATAACACAAAAATTGCATTTTAGGAGGAGTCTCCAATTGAATTGGCGACTCCTCTTAAAACCTACACAGGGGCGCCAATTGGATTGGCTAGGGCACCTGCCCTAGCCAATCCAATTGGCGGCTCCATTCAAGTTTTAAGAGGAGTCTCCAATTCAATTGGCGATTCCTCCTAAAAGTGGGGTAGTTTGGGAATTTTTTTGAAACCGGGGGTATTTTGGGAATTTCCTTGAAAAAATGGGTTATTTTTGTAAAAAAACCGCACTATGTTCCTTAGAATCAAACTTGTTTAGATTCTCTTTAGTGTTCAACATAAAACAAGAACATCGAAAAGGATGAAAATAAGAAATGTTGGGCTTCGATTCTTCCATAATTCATAGGGAGTCTTACCTAGAATAGGTCTTATAGAGATCTTGTTCTGAATGTAACACGTTGTGTTAACTGCCTTTGCCCAGAAGTACTTTTCACATTTGTCTCATTGATCATGGTTCTGGCTATTTCTTGCAAAGTCCTCTTCTTCCTCTCTATAAATCTATTTTATTATGGAGTTATAGGACACGAGAAATCATGGGAAGTTCCATTTTTGTCAAAAATATTTTCAAAAAGTTTATTCTTAAATTCGCCACCATTATCACTTATGACTTTAACAATTTTGAGATCCTTCTCATTTTTCACTTGGGAGCATAAGGTAGAGAACACAAAATGTGACTCATCCTCGTGTCTTAAGAATTTCACCCATGTCCATCTGCTATAGTCATAAACAATGACTAGTCCATACTTCTTACCATTGACAGAAGCAGTTTTCACTGGTCCAAAAAGGTAAATGTGTAGAAGTTCCAATGGTCTGGAGGTGGAAATAACATTTCTTTACTTTGAAATAGGTTTTATAAAACTTGCCTTTCTGACATGCTTCCCAAAGAGCATCTGAAGAGAACTTCAGGTCTAGCAAACCTCTGACTAAATTAAGCTTATTTAGTTGAGAAATCCTTCTCATGCTAACATGGCCCAATCTTCTATGCCACGTCCATTGCTTTTCATTTACAGGTATTATAAATTTTGTGTTTTGACTTTTTAAATCAGGAAGCCTAATTTTGTAAATGTTATTCTTCCTCTTTCCATTGAAAAGAACTGAGCAATCCTTCTGACTGGCAGCTTTACATGACTTTTGATTTAAAATAATGTCATAACCATTCTCACTTAATTGACTTATGGATAGAAGGTTATGCATTAATCCTTCAACTAATAAAACATTATTAATAGAAGGGAGATAATTGTTACCTATTGTTCCGAAGCCAATGATCTTCCCTTTCTGATCAGCTCCGAAACCAACGAAGCCTCCAGGCTTTGGAACATATGCCTTTTTCCTGTCATGTGTCGTGAGCATCCATATTCCATGTACTATGATTGGTGTCTTAACTGCGCTTATAAGGATGTCTGCAACATATATTATCTTATCCTTAGGTACCCACAACTTTCTGGGTCCTTTTTGGTTAGTCTTCCCAGAGTTTCTAACTAACTTGGATTTTTGTGCAGGATATTTATACATGTATTCATGGTTGAAATGGGAATGAGATTTTGCTTTAGCCTTATATTTTGAAAGGTTTTACCTTTAGGAACAACACAATTTTATTTACCAAAAGGGACAAAATGAGAAGAAATAGTTTTTAGTTTATCATCTTTTTCAGAAGTAGATTCTTCATCAAAATCATAATTAATTCCTTTTGTTCCATTTATGCTTACACCATAAATCACTGAAGCCATTACGCTTCTATTTAGGCTTCTATCAAAAAACTTATAGAAGGATTTGTCATATTTCTTTATGACATTATCAGAGTTGCAAATGCTTCTAAAAAAATTTCCTTCTCAAATTTGGAACTCTTTTTCTGAAGCACAAAGTTATAATTTTTCAAAATAAATTTTTCTTCATTTAAACTTGAGAAATCTTCCTTAAGCTTACAGTATTATTCTGACTCAGATATATGAACCTTTTTCAGATCCTTGTATTTGTTTAGAAGCTTCTGATGCTTATCTAGAACTTCTGTTAAACTGGATTCAAGCTCAGAGTGGGAGAGTTCAGCGAATACCTTTTCAGAGTATGGCTCAGATTCTGATTCTGATTGAATCTTCTCAGTAAGAGCTTTTGTGCATGCTATCAGCGCCATAATAGCTTGCACTTCCTCATAGTCATCTTTTGAGGATTCTGAATCATCCCAGGTAGCCATCAGACCCTTCTACTTCCCTCTGAAGTCTTTCTTCTTTGATCTGTCTTTCTTCAGCTTGGGGCATTCATTCTTGTAATGACCTGGCTTCTTGCACTCAAAGCAAATAACTTCCTTGCTAGCTCCAGCTTTCCTAGATATAGAAGTAGACTCAGAACGACCAGTTGTTCTTCTTTGTCCTCTGAATCTGCCTTGTCTTTCCTTCTAGAGTTGATTCACTCTACTAGACAGAAGAGATATTTCATCTTCTTCTTCAGATTCTTCTTCTTCTTCTTCTTCTTCTTATTCTTCTTCTACTTCTTCTTCTTCTTCTTCTTCTTCTTCTTCTTCTTCTGCTTGAAAAGTTGTATTTTTTTCAGACTTTCCCAAAGACTTCAGAGCAACATATTTGCTCTTTCACTAGGGCTCATCTTCTTCAAGATTAATTTCATGACTTCTTAAATAACTAACAAGTTCTTCAAGAGAGGTATTATTCATATCCTTTGATAACTTCAACGCAGTTACCATATGTCTCCATCTTTTAAGTATACTTCTGATCATCTTCATCACATGATCAGAAGTAGAATACCTTTTGTTCAGGATCTTCAGTCCTGCAACAAGAGTTTGAGACCTTGAGAACATGTTCTCAACAGTTTCATTATTTCTGAATCAAGGCAAATTCCTTGGTTTCTTTGACTTGGGTGTTTCCTTCGTGAGTCATCCTCAAAGAATCAAATATCGAATTTGTAGAGTCTTTATTTGTTATCTTCTCGTACTCAATATATGAGATGGCATTTAATAAGATAGTTCTAGCTTTTTGATGATTTCTATAATCTTTATTTTCTTGTTCCGTCATTATTATTCTTTCTATTTTGTTGTCGCCAGCATCAATAGGATGTACGTAGCCATCAACTACTATATCCCATAGATCTACATAATAACCTAGAAAAAAGCTTTCTATTCTATCTTTCTAGTAATCAAATATTTCTCCATCAAAAATAGGAGGTTTAACACTATAGTCATCTCTATCATTAATTACAGCAGGTGGAGATGGAATAGCTGCCATTGTGTTTCACAGACAGGATCTTTATTTGACACGATCAAGTGTTTGATAATCTTATCAATACCAGAACCGGAGCTCTGTACTAATTGAAGGTAACAATAAACACAAGAAATGAGATATTTGAATTTGGTTTCTAATATCAAAACTTTTCGTACCCAAAACACTCAAAGATAGATTAAGAACAAAAATGAATGAACACAATCATTTTTATCTTGGTTCACTGTTAACTAAGTTACTTCAGTCCACCCACCAGGGTGCTTTTGCCTTATCAAGAAGGACTTAATTCATTATAATCAACTAATTACAGACACAGAAATACTACCCATCAATGTCTTCTTGAGAATCATGACTATACCCTAGTCTCTCAAGGAATACAAACTCAATCAATGAGATATAAGAAATGTGTTTACAAGATTGCTTCTAAGAAAGAAGATTGCACAAATTTTAGTACAAAGAATTTATCACACAAAAACGAACAAAAGCTTTAGGTGTATTTTCTCTTCTATATTCACAAGAATAATATTCAGTTCAACAAAAGCATTGTGAGATAGTAGTGATTTGGAAATTTATCATTCTTCCAAGTCTCCTTTATATAGGAAATGAAAAGATCAATTGGAGAGTATGGATAGAAATCTTCATAAATGAGCTAGCACCTTGCATAAGGGTCTGCAAAGGTGGGAGACAAAATGGTACAATAATACAGTCCTTATTCCACAAAATCAACGTAGTGGAATGAGCATTTTCACTTGTAATGTGTACTATTTTTCTCACGTAAAACCTTGATCTTATCTTCTAATCTTTAAAGGCTTCTGAATAAATGTTGTTAAAGAATGTTTAGAAGGATCAAAATTGAATAGAGAGTCTTTAGAACCTTATCTTCAGAGTCTTCAAAACTTTAGAGTGCGTAATCTTGAGAGCTTGACAAATCTTCATAGGCTCTTCTATCAGAGTCACAGTCAGAAGCTTTAGCCCAAACGTTCATTAGAACCAATGTTTAAGAGTGTTATAGAACTTAACAAAATCTTGTAAATCGCCCTTTTGTATCTCTTCAGAGTCAAAGTGTGTTGAGTCCAAAATCTGATGATGTCACACGCCAAATCTTCAGAATCAGAACCTGTTAGCAAAAGCTATACATTAGACAAAACCATTAGGATACAAAATTGTTCTCTAAGAAATAATGTATCATTATCATAAAAACTAAAGGCCAGATACAGAACCAAAACTTGTTCTTACATGAAATCCTAGTTTCGTGTAGGTTTACTCTAGAACCTTACTAGAAATGATGCATGTATGAAGTATATATATATATATATATATATATATATATATATATATATATATATATATATATATATAATATATATATATATATATATATATATATATATATATAGCAGAAGCAGGATCGAAATATGTATAAGAAAGTAAAGAAATGGTAGAGAAGTATAGAGAATTTTCTTTTCAACTTATTCAAGAACTTCATTACAAAAGAAACTTAAATCCCCTTATATAGGGAAGCAAAGACTTACTATTTAAGCCGGTAACATCTACCTACAATAGTAGGTGAACTAAAAACAAAAAACTTTTACAAAAGAAAATTAAGTGCATACTTTTATGCCTAAAGACAAGAGATTTTTATTCCCTTAAGATAAGAAGATAAGATTCTTTCTTATCTTTTGCTTTTGGCAACTTTTTCTATTGACAAGATTCTTATTCCATTAACCTTGTCTTTTGCTTTTGATAAGATTCTTATTCCATTAACCTTGTCTTTTTCTTTTGTTTATTGATTCTTTTTCATTATTGCTTTGAAATGGCAAATAAGATAGGATTCTTTCTTATCTTCTGTCTTTGATTATTGATTCTTATTTGTTGCTTTCTCTTTTGCTTTCTGGGCCATGGATTGAATCATTGCGTCCCAGAAATCCTCTGCGGTTGGGTCCTCTGCTTGGGCTTCTCCTGCCAAACAGTCAAAGTTGTGGGAATCAATTGATCCCATGGAAGAGCTGGTCTTCATAGATGAATCCTCATATTTTGATGCTTTTGCTGGAAAAGTGGAGAAGAATTGGTTTTTCATATGGTCCAAAGTTCTAACCATGATTTCATCTTCTGATTCATTTGGATATTTTCTCTGGAAGAAGTTCTTCAGATTTCCTATAGACATTTGTTGGGAGCTTTGCTCTTTGACCTTATTACTTTGGTCTTCAGCTATAGCTGTTTGAATTAAATTTCCTATTTTCTGGACTTCTTCGGAACTCATTTTGTTCTACCATTTATAGAAGAAATTTCTTTCTAAAATGGGTATGTTGAATTTATCCAGAGATATGGTGATTGACCATCTCCATATCCATGGAATCTGAAATTTGGTAAAGAACCAAAATGGACATTGTCCGGTGATTAAATTATCAGATAAAATATTTGCAATAAGTGGGCTATTGTCACACCAGGGATTGTATAAATCAAGTAACTCTTTGGGTAGTATTTCCAAAGACGGACCAAATTTAGTCCACCATTCATAAAACCAATTTGGTATAGGTCTATTAATCATCTCTGGATTAATAGAGAAAAACCAAGAATGCTTATTCTTGGGATTTTGATAATAAAAAGCTTGAGTAAAAGCTTGGACATAGTCTCAGTAATTAAAGTAAATATACTTTCCTTCTGCAATTCTTATTGCCTTTTCACCATTTGGATTAAGACCTCATTCTCTTGGTAACAGGATTTTATTAATGTGACATTTACTGAAGTTTATAAAACTTTCAGGATTATTATTTTGGTAATGGTGAGTAAATATTACTGATTCGGTAACGTTAGAAGAATTTCTAGGTGAGGCCTAGATTTTCCATGTAGGCCTGGATACCCTCTTGATTCGAGGTATCTAGTTTTGATAGACCTTCCATCATTTGGATTGATTTCGATATCTTCTTCATCAATATACATGATTTTTTCAGTTACTGGATTTTCAAAATAATCCAATTGCTCTTGAGGTGGGTTATTAACCGCAACTTCTTTGTAAGATGTATTTGTATTAGAGGAAGAGGAAAGAATATCTTCCTTTTTAGATAAAGATGCAGGTAAGTGTTTCATTTTTCTACCTTTGTAAACTGTAGTCCAATCCCCTATTAGAGGAATGTTTGATTCTGGCTGGGGTAACATTTTGTTACTCCCTCTTCCACCACGTCCATAACCGCGTCCTTTTCCCCTATACAGGGTCATCATTTTTTCCCTGCAAAAATTCACGAGTTAAATAATCAGCAAGTGAATTATTTTCACCTTTAATGTGTTGAATGTCAAATTCAAACGTAGATAATTGAGATTGCCAGCTAGCAAAAATTTGCTTAGCAACAAGATTTTTAACATCTTTTTCAATAATTGATTTAGCTGAGCTACAATCAATTTTTAATAAAAATTTCTTATTAAGAAGATCATCTTGAAATTTTGAAATGCATTTTATAATAGAGAGCATATCTTTTTTGATAGTAGAATATTTTGATTGGGCAGGATTCCATTTTCCAGAGGTAAAACTGACTAAAACTTCTTTTGATGTATCAGGTATAATTTGTTTAAGGATTCCTCCATAGCCTAAGTCGGAAGCATCCGTTTCAACAATTTTGAAATATTTAGGGTTAGCAAGGGATAAACAAGGCAAACATTTAACTTTACTTTAATTCTTTGGACTGCCTGAGAATGTTTATCAGTCCAAGGGCCAGGATCCTTTTTAAGCCTAGCATGTAATATGGCAGTATCTTTTGCAAGATTTTCATAATAATCTGCTATATAATTAAGACTACCAAGAAACCTTTGTAATTGTTTTTTATCTGTAATAATATTGGGGAATTTAGAAGCAAATTCAATACTTCTTTGTATAGGAATTATAGTTCCTTGGTCAATTTCATGACCTAAAAATCTAACTTTTGTTTGAAAAAGTTTCATCTTAGGAGCAGATATAACTAATTCATTATGTTTAACTAATCCTTTGAATATTTTTAAATGTTTAACATGTTGATCTATAGTTTTAGAAAAAACTAAGACATCATCAATATAAACAATTATAAATTCAGTATAGGGATTAAAAATATCATTCATAATATTTTGAAATTCATAAGGGGAATTTTTAAGGCCAAAAGGAAGGACATTCCATTCATAATATCCAAAAGGAACAGTAAAGGTTGTTTTATACTTATCAGATTCATTAATCTGAATTTTCCAATAACCAGATTTCATATCAAATTTAGAGAAGATTAAAGCATTGTTTAATCTATCTAAAAGATCTTTTTTTATTAGGAATAGGATACCTAATCCATTTTAACACTTTATTAAGAGGTTTGTAATTTATAACAAGTCTAGGGACCCCACGTTCCCTTTCGGTAGCATTATTAACATAAAAGGTTGTGCAGCTCCACGGAGATTTGGATTTTCTTATTAAATTTTTCTCTAAAAGAGATTCTATTTCCTTTTTGCATAAATCCTAATACTCATGATTCATTTGAGCAGGCCTAACTTTAGTGGGAATTTGACTTTCATTAAAGTCATCAAGATAAGGTAAAGAAATAATATGTTTCTTTCTATCCCAAAAGGCATTAGGTAAATCATTGCAGATTTCATCTCTAAACTGTTGATCAATTAATTTAATTTGATTTTGAATTTCAGGTTTCTTAAGTTGAGAAGTAATATTTAATAAATCTACTTCTTCTTTAAGAAAACAATTTTCTTTTTCTTTTTTAAGAAGAATATCTTTAACTTCATTAATCATCCTAGTATGAGGATCAGTAATAAATTCAAAAGTAATTCTTTTGTTATTGATAATGGAGGTAATTCCCTTTTGATCAACATTAATTAGAGGCATAATTTTATGCAGAAAAGGAGTTCCTAATATGATTCTATGAGTTAATTTTTTTACAAGAATAAAATGAGTAGGTAAACAAATATCTTTGTCACAGATATAAGCATTAGACAACTTATAATTAACCGTGAGTTTATCTCCTCCGGCTTGGGTAAGAAATTGTGTGGTTTTATCAAAGTATTTAGTGGGAATAATTCCTTCTTGAAGGCAGTTTAAATCAGCGCCACTATCAATAAGGGCAACTTCATTTTCTAATATGAAATTTCTATTAATAACTAAAGTTATTCTAACAAACCATTTTTGAGAGGTCACTCTATCAATGAGAGAAAGGAATTCATCACTATGTGAAGGATTACTAGTTGAAGATATCTCTTCAACCTTGGAATTACTAGATTCTAACAAAGTGAGTCTTTGAGATAAACCATAGTTATCTCTTTTAATATGAGATATCTCATTCTTTAAGAGATTTATTTCTCTATTTAAATCCATAATAGAAACAGGAGTTTCACGGATGTTAGACTGTTGAAATCTAGACAAAACCTCACTTAATTGGTAAGGTGCTTCTGTAATAACAGGAAAATCTTTTTTAGAGTTTTCTTGTATTAAGACCTCAAGCATTTTTCTTTTTAGTTCTTTATTAGAAATAGATTCTATAGCTTTTATAGCTTCGTCTTGTTTTGAGGTTAAAACATTTAACCCATTCATATCAATAATTGATTTCCAGTAATCTAATTGATTACATTGACAATCATTACTGTCAGAATTTTCAGAAGAGCATTCAGTAGAGGATTCATAAATCATATTAATATCCTCTTCTGAAGAATAATTTTCAGAATCAGAATTGAGAAGTAAAACTTTTTCTAATTGAGAACACAATTGTTCATCTTCTATCTCATTAAGAGCTTTTTTAGTCCAACATTGGTTGGCATAATGACCATGTTTGCCATATTTATGACACGTTATGTCAAGCTTTTTGGCTTTTCTTTTACCTTTAGGGTCAAAAGATTTTTCTTTAGGTCTACCTTTATTGTAGTGACCCTTTTTCTTATTCTTATAAGAATTTTTTGACTTATCCTTATAAGGTTTATTGCAGAAAATTTTTCCTTTTTTCTTATTATTATTATCTGGAGATTTTCCAAGATCAAAAGCAAATTGTTCGCAAAATTCACCAAGTTGGTGTTTCTCTGAAAGCTTTTGCTTTTTAAGTTGATTTCTAAGCTTTATCTCATTACATAAAGTTAATCCTTCATTAACGCAAGTGCTAATTATATGACCATAAGTAAGGTCAAAATAATTTATATTTATCCCATCATTTTTCTGTCTTAAAGATTGTCCAACCTTTTCAGAAAAGAAATGGGGTAATCCATCAATAAATTTTTCTTTCCAATGCAAAGAATTGGGATTGTTTAATTGATAAACTCTTGAAAGAAAAGTATCCTTATACCATCTAAAGTGGGTAAGAGAAGGAAACCTAAGGTTTTGGAGAAGTGTCTGGATTTTTTCTCCAATGGGGACATTGGTTCCTACAAAATGTTGTAAGATGGAGAGACACAGAGTATACACTGCATCTTCTTCTCCCGTGGTAGTCATAGCCAAAGTAGTGCTTCTACTGGTTTCTAGCTCGATCTTAATGATTTTCTTATGATTAAGAATTTCTAATTTCTGAGATTCTGTGAGATAATGATCCCACCAGCCTCTAAGTTGGCCAACAAATCCTATGGTTATAAAGGATGCTATAGAACTATATGAATTTCCATGTTGCTTGCAAACAGTAGAATACATGATCATCCTATGGATTATATCTATAATCTGTTTGTCATTAAGACCATTAACATTCCATTCATAAATGGCTTTTCCTGAATAAGAATTCTAGAATGGTTCAGGTTCCTCAAAGAGCAAATCTTGCGGTGAGGGGCGTTTGTAATAATACTTTTCTATAGGTCTAGGAGAATAACAGTGTTTATATTATTAGTATTATTAATGTCGAGGTTACTAATGTCTAAATTAGCAAACATATCAGATAATTGGTCAATATGGTTTTCGTTACTATCCTCAGAATAATCTTCATGGGACATAACTGTGATATTAAGACCTTTTAAGTTTTGTTCTAAAATACGAACAAATTCTTGACCATCGGTTTCCATTTTAAATCCCTCTATGGAAAAAGGAGGTTGTACTATAGGAACATCCGAAATAGTGGATGTGGACATTTGGTCCTTAGGTTTATTTATGAGGTCAATAATGATATCTTGACGTGCTATTTGTTTTTCTAAAAGATTTTTTATGGATAATAGATCTTTTTCCATAGAGATAAATTGTTCTCCTAAGTAAACAAGATAAGCATTGGTATAATTCTGAGACCTGATGACGGAATTTAATTCCTTAAGAGTAACTTGATTTTGCTCAACTCTTTGTAACTGAAGGTTAAGGTAAGGGGTAGCTTCAGTATTTTGACTCAAACTTATCGTTTATTCAGGGGGAAAAGGAGCTTCCATTTTCTCTCCTCTAACATTTTCCCAAGGTCTTTGTAAAACAAGGATTTCTTCTTGTTTTTTACTTATGAAATAGTTAACAAACCATTTCATAAAAGGAATGAAATCCTGTGCAAGGTTCATTTGAGTGTAGTACTCATCTTTAAATTGAGTTAATTCGGGTTTTGAAATTTAAAAAAAAAAACATTCTCTGAATTGAGGATATCTCTCATGTTGAAACTCATCATTGATGAGTTGTCTCATCTTGCTACCAGGGGAGTAATCTAACATTATAATTGGAAATCCATGTCTGACGGAGTAGGTGATTCTACTCTTGGAGTATTAGGTTTTTGATAAATTCCTTGGGGAATTCTTTTTTCACTAAGTTTTATATTCTCACGACCTCTATATCTTCTCTTGTTTGAGAAGTAGAAGGTATAGGTAATTGGCTAGAAGCTGTGAAAAATTCACTAACTGAGTGTCTAGCAGATAGAGATCTGGGTATCCTAATTATTCTTTTAGGAGTGAAGTTTATTTCTAGATCTCCTTCAGTAGTTTGAATTACTTGATCTATATCCCTATTAAGGATAGGTTCAGGATCTATTTCCTGGGGAAGAGACCATGTCTCTGGGAAGTTTATTTCATCCCATTTTATCAATCTATTGGTTGCAACATTGGATGTTAACAAATTGGTTTGAACCAAAGTAGTAGTTCCAGGGAACGCTAATTGTTTTGCTTTGGGATTAAGCGTAGTAAGAACCTTATAGTAGATTCTATAGCATATTGCTATGATTTCACTTTCAGGTTTGAAATTGTAACCACCAGTATGAACAGTTAACTGAATAGCATCTAATAAATTCTTATCAGATAAAGATAGAGTTAAATTTGGTGAGACATCAAAGTAAACTGGTCCATGACACAAACTTGTCTCTACCATAGCGGCTAAAGATTGTTTGAAATTCGTACATCTACCATCTCTAACATAAGCAATTATGCTAGAATTTAAACCTAATAATGTTAATGGTTTTAAAGCAATTTGAACCAATCCAATATGGATAAAATTATAATTTTTAAAAGGTCTTAAATCTTTTTTAGTTAACAGTTTGATTGTTTGTTTTTTTTTAGAAATTTGAATTGTTTGCTCTAGAGTTTTAACAGCAAAACGAGCAAAAACATCTACCTTACCAAATCTATAAATTTGATTAGGAGGAACGGAGGGTATAACCCATCTGTTGAGTTTATCCAGATTTCTTGGATATTCTACAAGTTCTTCATTTTTGATCAAATTGTTTTGATGATTATCATCATCAGAATCCATAAAAGAAATAGGCTAAGAATGTGGTGATTGGTTGATACACAAAGCTAAATCTAAATAGATAACTTGGACTCATAACATAATATTAACCGAAACACCAACCTATTAAAAGTCATCCAGGCAAACAACGAATTGTTTAACTATCAACCCAAAGGGATAGAAGGATTTCTCCCAAATCAAGGATGTCAAAATGTTTTTAGCAAAAAATTTCCTTTTTAGAATCATCAACAACTCCCTTCCCCGGGAAAAAGATGTACTTAACAGAAAATACTAAAAATATTTTTTGTTTTAAAAACACTTTTAAAAGGTTGTTTGGTTATCTGTTAATAAAAAGTAATGAGAAGAAGTTACCTACTTAGTTTTATCTAAGCGTAATCAACCTATCACAACATAAATTTAGCCACAAATTGTCATAACAATCTGTGTAATGAAAAACTTACCGTAGATTTGGCAACCAGGTGATGATACCACAATTAATATACAGCAGAAGCAGGATCGAAATATGTATAAGAAAGTAAAGAAATGGTAGAGAAGTTCTTGAATAAGTTGAAAAGAAAATTCTCTATACTTCTCTAGACTTCTCTACCATTTCTTTACTTTCTTATACATATTTCGATCCTGCTTCTGCTATATATATATACTTTTTTTTATTATAACTATTTAGACTAGTGCTTACCCTTTTAATATATTTTCAAAACCTTGATCCTAAACATAGTTTGCTTGTCTTTTCGATCGGGGGATTTTGTTGTGTACTGAGCATATTTTTAAATGGGTCGACAATTTTGTATTAAAAAAACTTCTCTTTTCTGCTGCCTTTCTTTAAAAAATAGTCATTTTTCATTAAAAAAACAATTTCATTTTATTTTTTGTCAATAATTAATTAAATAAAAAAATACTTTCTTACTTTTTAAAAAAAACAACAAAGAAATTTATCCCAAAAAAACTTATCTTTTATTATGTGATTAATATTTATTTTATTTTATTTTATATTTAATTATGATGATTGTTTAGTTTAATTTTATTATTATTATTTTCTTTATTTCATTTATCTTATTTCCCAAAAAACAAGTATACCCCCATCTCTTTAGTTATAATTTTCTTTTAGTTTGCTTTGCTTTTATTATTGTCTTAAGTTAGATAAAATGAACTAATAAATAATCGGCAAAAAATAAAATTAACTTTTTTTAAAAAAATAGAAGAACTTAGTCAACACCAAGCTTCCACTATTCCAACTTCTCAATTATTTCACCTTCAATCACTTTCAAACTTTCAAACCATATTGTCAATTCACTTTTCTAAACGCTAATAAAGAGTTTGATCCAACGTCAAGCCATTTTTCCAAATAAAAAATAAAAAACACTTAATTCTTATTAAACACTTTTCAATAAGGATGAAAAAGAAACATGGTGGATATCACGAGCTCTAGAGGCTAGGATGCGAGATGGATATCTTGCTTACCCGAGCTATCATCATTCCATAAAAAAACATTCAATGCGACTCTCGCAAACCTTTTCTCAATCAAAAACCTCAAAACATCTAAAAATATCAACCCCTTTTACAAATAAGATGGAAAACAATATGGTGGATATCAGGAGCTCCAGAGGCTAGGATTCAAGATGGATATTCCGCTCATCCAAGTTCTCGCAATCATTCAAAATACATCAAACCTTTTTTTCTCGTCGTCGCGCGATCTTTCAAACCCTTTTCACAAACGAAAGGTATTTCATCTCAAGACGATGTAAGACAATACTTCGTCGATAATCGTACGAGTAGAGATAAGTTATGTTTTCATGTGAATATTGATATGTAGAAATCCATTTAATATGATGCAAACGCCCGCTCCTCAGTTGTCTTGGGTAGCAAGTAATGTTTTTCCGTCGATTCAGACAAAATAGTTTTCACTAAAATCGACCAACACAAAAACATTTTCTAACAATAACTATGTAGCTTTGAGTTCTTCATTGCACCTAGAGATATATAGAAGTGTGATTCAAAGTCTCGTCAGACACCCTACTAAAAAATAAACATTTTAGTCTTTTTCTTCTTTTCTTTTAATAACTTGAAAAGCCAACATTTATAAGCTAACACTAATGTGCACAACTAACCAAATGATTCTCGTTGAGTACAATAGCCGTGAAACATGCTAATATATCCCCCTTGTGTAATTGACTCCTAAACCCTGATTTGATTACAACGATCAATATAATTGTCGTTCTTTTAGGAGTTTTATCGATATTTTTCCTTTCCCTCACAAGGTTGTTTTCTTTTCTCTGAGGTACAACATCCTCCTATGAATTCTCATAATTTCTTGTTGATTCTAGAGGATGCTGTTGAGGTGCGTATTATGTAACACCCCAAAAATAATTAAAAATATTATTGATATTATTATTTCAATATTATCATATTTTGATGATTTTATTATTATTATTCTCATTATTGTTATTATTATTATTATTATAATAATTAATAATAGGAATTTTTATTACTATTGTTGATTTGTATTATCATGTTATTAATTAGAAAAATAAGATATAGATGTTGAATACAAGTATGAGAATATTAAAATTGATAGGAATGAGAAGATTATGATTATCGACGAAATTAGGGGGTTAATGGAAAAATAATTGGAAAGTAAGGAGGTTAATTGGAATAGAAATAAGTTGGGATTAATTTATAAAAGAGGGAAAGGGAGAAAGGGAGAAGAAAATTAGAATACGTATTTTCTTGGAGAAAGAGGAGAAAAAAGGCTAACCCTAGTGGAAAGAAGTACTAAGAGGAAGCTTTCCCATCATCAATAAAACAAGAATTTCTGTGTAATTGAGGTAAGGGGTTCCCTTAATCCCTTTTTGGTTTTGTGATCCTTGAATTGTAAAATTTGTTCAAAACCTCTACGTTTATGATTTGCATATGTTAATGGATTATACTCTGCATATAGTGCTTATTTTCCGTGCAATTGCTATGTTGATATAATGTTGAAATATAAAATTGTGTTAATGTTGAATTTGAAGGTTATTAATATAATGACATGTCGAATTGATGAAAAACCATGATGATTGATGCATGTATATGTTAAGTTCATTTGAATTTTGATGTGATAAATGATGTAGATTGTGTATAAGCCGATCTCTGTATACTAGGACTGTTAGGGGTCAAAATTAGGATTTACGACTACTGCTATGTGAAAAATTCTGAAATTCGCATACTGGTATGTGATAACGGTCATCACCCTTGGTGATGGGCTGACCGTTATCGTGTTGGAGCAAACAACAAGTCTCTCCCAACTGACGGGCATCTGTGTTGTTGATGAGCGCCTACCCATACTGTCATCGAGTGATGACAGGCATCTTCCGTGTTCCAGACTGTTAGCAATTGACGGCTAAAACCCAAGAGGGGTGACATCTGCATGGTCGTGATGGTAAGACCTCCAGCCCTTTCTTAGACCATTTTTTGATTAAAATTATTTTCATATGGATTCTGATTTCACGACATATTTTATACTATTTTAAGTTAGAAGTGTTAGGTCGTGAGTTCGTAATGGCAACAAATTAATCGAGGGTCTCCTCTTGAGTAAGAGATGGGAAATTTGAGTAAGTACGTAAAAATAAGAGTCTAGTTTTCAAACAATCATAAGCGAGCTTAATTCGTGAATACCATAGATATGGGTATTATTCTGGTATTATGTATTTGAGATCAGTCGAAAGTTAGGATGTAAGTCTTATATTGATGCGATAATTTTAGCATATGCGAAAAGTGAGTAATTATGTATATAACGTGAGTTTAGTGTTGAAATTGAACATAAGTGTACTTAAATGTCGAACCAATGGTATATGATGATTAGTTGTGATAATAGATGTTTAAGTAATGTTGTTATCATGCGTTGATTAAGTTCTACAACTTGCGATTAGTATACCATGTTAGTCATTTGCCTATAACTTTAGTTACATAGATCTTTTATGACTAAAATTGAAAACGTTAGAAACTAGATAAGATTTAGCATGAGATAGACTTTTATTTGGATCAATTTCATGGTAGAAAAGGCTAGAAAACCAAACTGCAAGTTTCACTAATGTTTTGGAAACTCTGCAGCATAATTATTTGACATACTGTTAGTAATTTGGACACAACTCACCCTACACAAGTTCTTTAAGAGTAAAACTTATATCACAAGAAAATAGAAAAACTTTACTACATATTAGACTTAATAAGTATCCCATTTCATAAAGTTTATTAGGATACATACTAGTTACAAGTCTAGAAAAACATTATGCCCGACATTTGTACCAGTTCATATTGTTCGGTTAAACTGTTCCAATTGAGACCTTAAGTCCTAAAATAAAAACCATAGTATTAAATAGACATTCTAATATTTCTAAAACTTGTTCATTTGCTTGATTCCGACTCCGTGTGATATTTTAAATCATTATTCAAAGTTGAGGTATGATTAGTAGAAAACATGAATCAGGGTTGTTTTGATAGGAATAATGTATGTGAAAAACTTGTTAGTACCTTGTGACTCGGTAAGAATTGGTATCGTATATGTTTAGGTTCATTGAGAACTGGTGTTGTTTGTGTTATTAGGTTTGCAATAACCTATGTTAGCCTTAATTGGCGGTGTTAAAATTTGGTGTTATAAGGTTCATGAGAACTGGTGTTTAGCCTTTTTTGGCGAAAATATAAGGTTCGTGAGGACCAGTGTTTAGCCTTTTGAAGGTGTATTAGGTTTGTGAGAACCAACTTTATCCTTAACTGGTGATGTATCCTATGGTATTGGAGGTTTGGATGGAATAAATGCATTTTTTGTCATCATCGTGCATCATATATATCGGAGTTAGGCTAGGACTTCGGTACGGTGAGTTAGGACTTCGGTCAGGCGATTTAGGACTCCGGTCAGGCGATTTAGGACTTCGGTCTAGTGATTTAGGACTTCGATATAGAAATTTAGGACTTCGATCCGGTGATTTAGGATTCTTAATAAAATAATTATGAAATCCCTCGATGGTACCACATTCATGGGAGTGGAGGATATGAACATTACATACTTAATCTTGCCTATATTTGTGAAATCGTGTAACTGCTATTGACTGTAAATGATGTATTGTGTACTATCCTTTATGTTTTTACACCATTTAATTATGGAATGTATTCCCATCCCTTCTTTATTCTATGTTGCTATATATGTGAACTTATGTAGATGATTCTCAGGTCGAGACTGAAGAATGATAGTTTTTGATTATTTATAGATGATGGTGTAAATGATCTCTTCAATTGCTTTGCTTTCTAATTTATGTTTTGATGGACCTTAAGTTGGCTAGTAGTTTCATTTAGAATAGTAACTATGATATTGTAACATCGGGCGAAGATATTTTATCATATGCTATGGCTCGAACCGAATGATTATGTTTTACTATTATGTTTTGGATTTGATTTTCCACTTTAAATAAAAGTTGAGTATTTAGTTATGCGACGCCCTTATCATATTATATTATATTCCGCAATGTCTTATAAATAAAAATAAATATATTTATTGTGGGTTTTAGGGTGTTACATATTGGAGTAAGAGGTAAGATGAATTCATAATTGAAATCCTCCAAATGTGCATTATATGCTTGTTGTTGTTGGGTATGAGTTCTTTTTGGTACTTTTGGAGGTAGTTGAATTAATACTTCGTTATTGATTTGTATCCTTATCAAACTTAAGGTGTTTTTTCCTACTTCCGAGTGTTTAATTTCTGATTCCCCCTTTGCTCCAGGATTTTTGTGATTAGTCCTTTATATGGTAAAATCATGTTTTTCTTTTTACTCCTTATCATATGACGGATCTCCATACTAGCCCAACCATTTTCAACTCTATTAGCCAAAAACCACACCGCAACTATGTTGGATTTGATCATGTGACTAGAGTTTCATTTTCTTGTGAAAAGCACATGGTTGACCATATGGATCATTAGACAAATGTCTAGATGCATTATGCCAATAGTGAAGGGAGATAGAATGACAATGTTTGGATACGTAAAGAATAAGATAAGAGTGTCCAGATATGGCGTACGTAAGGTTGCACATCGTACCTGAAGTAGGCGTACAGAAGGTTGCACATCTCTGCGAACTCTTCAAGAGTCAACCTTATATGGTGTTTCTTCACTTCAGGAGTAACTACCCTATCAATTTAGTTGTGGGTTGAGTAAAATATCCTCACCAATGTAGGAAACCTCTCCTTAGGTATTTCGCAGATGAAGCTCTTCAACTGTGCATCAACAAAAGCTTGGACAAAAGCACAATCTTTGGAAATTCTTTCTTCTAAGTAGTGTGAATCAAAGAGATCCCTTGATTCATACTACTGATTGAAATTATTTTCTTGATCTTGAGAAGAGAAGATATCTAAGTAGTATGATGAGGAGCCTCCGAAAGTGTGAGATCTCTTTCGTTCCATTGATGATGAAGAATAAAATTTTGCTCTAATACTCACTAAGCACACAAGAGATGAAAGTAGAATTAGATGAGAAGAGAAAGAGTAATACCATTGTATAGACGCTGAATAATCAATTATAAATCATACATAATCGATTATTCATTAAATGCAGATGGTTGGGTGTTAGAAAAGATGTTATGATGATTTCTAATGCAATAATCGATTATACCTTTAGGTCTAATAGATTAGGGTGCACAAAATTTGAATTTTCAATTCTTATAATCGATTATACCATTAGGTCTATTCAATTATTTTATGCTTTTTTCAGTCTCCTTGGTATTTTGGGCATTGGATTGACATTTAGCTTTGATATTTTAATTTTGGCACCCCTTCCTTCATTTTTGCACCTTTTTCTTAAAAAAATGTTCAAAACTCAAATAATTCACCGGTAAAAACATGTCTTTAAATTCTAAAAAGTTTTTCGATTTTTCAACCTAAAAAAAAGTACCACCTTAAATTCCAAATAGACTTGATAAAAACTCCCCCCTTTTGAGAGAACGACAAAATAATGTCGTAAGTTCTTCTCTACGAATCGTTCGATACAAATCACAAATCATTATGAATGTTGAGAAGCATCCTCAACAATAATACTTTGATCACGGTCGTTGAAATACACCATCAACGAACATGTTTGGATCAAAAGCATTAGAATCTTCAAGTCCCAATAGGTATGACTTTTACTTATATACTCAAAGATATATATCTTGCTTTGCATAACTTCATTTAATATGCATTAAGGCTTCATTAAAGTTGTGAAGCATCCTTGCAAAACAAATCAAATTTTCATCTTTGGTACCCAAATATTTTTGAGCCCTGATGCGTTAGTAGTTCTAGGGGTCTAGGGTTATCATTTGTATACCTTCTTATTTTATCATAAAAAATGGTTGTAGGTGGTCAAGCTTATCATTAAACGAGCGTTTGTAAATTAGGGGATTTAATTTCTTCTTATTTAAATTTTTACTATACGATCTACTTTATTTAGAACCTAATCCAATTATATTAAAATAAGATCCTTGATTTTATAAAATCAAACCTAGGATTTCTTTCCCCTTAGTAAATTTACTTAGAGTTTCATGCAAATCCTTTACTTCCTTTTTCATTGAGACACAAGTCTCATATTTACTAACTTGGTTTCTAAGATTAGACATTTCATATCTTAGCGTTTCATTTCTATGTTCTAGAAACTCAATATAATCATTTGGATCTAAATTGTTTTTTTCAATCTTATCATGTTGCTCGAATAACTTAGCATTTAATTAAGAAAAAATTGATTGTACGATAAAATTGTTACCTCACAACTATCTTTTTCTTTTGAGACCTTCAAGTAAACATGTTCTTCTTCTTTGTCGGATGAAGAATCTTCGAACATTATACTAGAGGTTGGTTATTCAAGATTTCTCCTTGATGTTAGGTCTCTAAATCAAGACTTCGACCTCATTTCTTCTTTCAAAGATTTCACTTGATGGCGCTTCTTCTTAATTGATTGAAGCAAATATTTTTTATGACGTTTCTCCATAATCATACGACAAATCTTCTAAGGAGCATTCGTACGTCGAGATTGTTCATTCAAATGAAATTGCAGGTTGACTTTTTTTTCTTATTCAAAAGATTTATTTTTATTAAGTTGTTAATGATCCTTCATGGATTCTTGAATTCATTCCTTCATCTTTTAATAGTTGAATCAATTCGTTGAATTTCTCAACGATTGCATCCTTCTTAGATTTTTCTTTAAAATTGCAAATATTTTCATCTCTCGATTTATGGATTAGATCATGTTTCTGATTCTAATTCTTAACTATTAGATATTTGTTAGTTACGAAAGTTCTAACAAGTTTTCCTAAATTTCTAAAGATTGAACACCATATGTGAAAGTAACATTCACATTCATCTAGTGTTTCAACTTCTTCGCCTTGTGTGTTCATTCCCTCTTATTTAATACTTAGAGAAACTTCATAGATTATTTCAAGAGTTTCTCATATTTTCTTAGTAGAATTACCATTAAGAACATAAAGAAATTGATGAGATCAATATCAAGAGTTTAAAATATATTCAAAGATGGAAGAGGGAAAAAAACATTAAACTCCAATTCTTTTAAGGTGGAAGAGATAAGCATTTGAGATCTCCAAATTATCCGTTTTGCTTCATCTTCTCGGGCATCAGGTAAATATTTAAAATCATCTTCTATGATCAAATAGAAAGTTTAAATTTGAAATTATAAAAGATAATCCAGAACACTAACAAGTAACCTTTTTTAGTGACATGTTCTTAAAGACGAAGTGTTGCATTAATACATGCGATAATTACTAATATAAACACAATCATGCGACAAAACACATGTTGCATCATAGACGTAGACTTTTTTGGTCTATGATGATTGCAAAGTTGAAGAAGAGGTTGAGTGGTTGGCGAGGGAAACATCTATCTCTTGGAGGTAAGGTTACTTTACTCAATTCGGTGATTAACAATTTGCCTATCTTTTTACTTTCTTTCTTTAAGGCTCCTAAGTGTGTTTT